>NC_092873.1:403385708-403688739 GCF_028372415.1 Notamacropus eugenii
TGTATAGCAGAACATGAGAGGATTCAAAATATAAAGCAATAAATTTACACTTCAAGAAAGCCTACATGATAAATAGTACACATGTTCAGAGCTGTCCATCTTTTCTTTATTTCCTTGTAGGTTTGATTTTGTCGTCTGCTGCTTACTTTATACTTTGTTTTTTATCCCCTCTGACTCCTCCTCTCCTCCAAGAAGGCTACAATTAAGTGGGGGGGAAGGAGAGAGAATCTATATTTAGATATATCTATAGATATTTGTATCTCTATAACACATATGCATACTAACAGACACCCATACATACACTTACATACATAGACATCTATAATCATATACATTCATATGCATCAGTGTGAGGCCATACTACACTCGTTTGTGCTGTTTCTCTGAAGATGGACAACATCTTCCTTGTAAGTCCAGGTCTTTCCATTTTTCTCTAAGTCCACCAACTCATCATATCCTATGCCTCAGCAATATTCCAACCTTATAATATCTTGTTATTTTAAATAGCCTAAAACAATGTTGATTAATATGGCTACTTTCCCCTAATAAATTCTATTCCTGATCTTTATTTTATGTTTGTGTGTAAAAATCAATTTTTAAAAACAAATTCACATGGGTGGGAGCAGGGTGGAGGGTTTTGGTCAGGTACAGGGAAGATTTAAAATATGCTACATATTACCCTATGATATTAATGTGTTAGTCTTTAAAACTGAGTCAATTGTTTCTATGCTGCAGAAGGACAAGTGCTATCACTTGTTGTTAGTTGTGAGAGGCAGCTAAGTGGAACAGTGGAAAGAATGCTGGGCCTGGGGTCAGGAAGACTTGAGTTCAAATTTAGCCTCAGACATCCACTAGCTGTGAAATCCTTCACAGTTAACTAGTTTGTTCAGTTTCTTTCATTGTAAAAGGAGGGTAATAATTTCACCTACCTTCCTGAAGTTGTCGTGGGGTTCAAAGGAGATAAATTTGTAAAGTGATTAGGATAGGGCATGGTACATAGTAGGAACTTAATAAATGCATATTTCCTTCCTTCCTCTTGGAGCCTCAGCTTCTTAATTTGCATAATGGGCATAGAAATAGTCTATCTATCACACAGGGCTGTTGTGAAAAAATTACTTTGTAAACTTTAAAGTGCTATATAAATTCAAGTTCTTTTATTAGACAGGGCAGAAGAGCAGTGAAATTAACTAAGCATACATATAGGTCTTGTGAGAAGAGCTAATGGTCTGTAGAAGTGGAGAGAATCACTGAGAAGCAACACACCTAATGACCTATCAAAAAGTATTCATCACGAGAAAAATACCCCCTCCCAAATAATGAAATGCAAAGCAAACAGAAAATGATCAATTTGGGGATTCATTCCGTCAGCTCTAATTGCATGGTGTGTCCTCACCCTATCTTTCCTATTTGCCTTTTGTAATAATTACCTTTCCTGGACATTTAGGCACAAAAATACAGGGGAAAAAATTCAGAAAGGGATTTCAAAGACTTCTGGTCTTCTACCTCATGTTCCTGATAGATCTGAAAGGCACTCAAAAAGTGCTTGTCCAATTAGTGAAACTGATACTCTAAGTTAGTGATTCCTGACACATTGGAACTTAAGTTTGGCGGGCATTTGTGGCTGTCTTTTCCCTCTTTCTGTCTCAAAGTATGCAATATGATAGAGTTCATTAAAAATTAAAGTAAAATTTATTTTGATCTGAAAATTTTGGGGTACACTATGATATTTAAGGGTACCCTGGTATGACACAAAAATAAGATATATAATCACTGAGATAAACCAATGGTTTTAGAAAGTTCTCTAGCTTGATATTTCTTCACCTGCGCTAGACCATGGTATACCTATGCATAACCAAATCTTAACAAGCATTTATTAAACACTAGCTATGTACCAGACATGATGCTAAGTGTTGAAGATACATAAAGATAAAATTTCGTGTTTTCAAAGAACTTGAAATCTCATGGAGGAAACTACATGCAAATGTTTCTGTAAAAACAAGATGTCTATTTATCTGTATTTGTGTGTGCATATATATGTATATATGCACACGTATATTTATGAATATGACAAAATGGAGATAATCAACAAAGGGAAAGCACTAGCATTAAGTGGGATCAAGGAAGACTTTTATGGAAGGTGGAACTTTAGCTGAGACTTGAAGCAATCCAAAGAAGTTAGGAGGCGATGATAAGGAAGAAGACAGTTCTAAAATGAGGGTACCTGGAAATTAGAAGGTACAGATAGGGAGGGAGAGAGTTCTAAACAAGTGAAAAGTCACTTGATCAAAGAGCACAGTGGGTGAGGTATAAGAAATATAAGATAGTTATCTACCACCATCCCATTCTCCTAAATCCTAAATCCTGACTCTGTGTGACCTTAGACATGTCATTTAACTTTGGAATCTCAATTTTAATATCTGTGAAAGGAGGGGGTTGGATTAGACAATCTCTCTAAGGACCCTTTTAAGTTTAAATTCTATGATTTATGGACATGGTTTACCTCTGAATATTCTTCCTTAGACTAAGTGATTGTGAAGTTTTTTTCAGTTCTTAGTTCATATTTTCTGGACTTATTTCTCTACTTGACATTCATTCTTTTGAACTTCACCTTTTCAAGCTGTGATAGCCCAAGTTCAGTTCAATTTAGATTGTTGTTGAAGAAATCTCTGGGTAAAGTGATTCCTCTTTATCCCACTTAAAACTGTTCTTGAGGCTCAAGCATCACAACTTTTACAAGACAGTTATCATACCAATTCACAACCAGCGTACAGTCCTAAAATCTAATATAATTTACATTTCTTCCTTTTTCTTGGCTAGGGAACAAAATGGATATCACAGATCTCCTTCCCTTCAATGGAAACTCTGATGAGTGGTAGGGACAAATAACTTCATTTGGAGGAAGAGCATGGAAGCTTGCTACCAATAGAAAATTATATTTTTTGGCTCAGCCCCCTTCAATAGAGATTTGGACAACTGTTTGGCTATACATAGTCAAATGAACAAAAGGAAAGAAAGCAAAAACTTTTCCTTACTTTTTTCTTCCACCAAAAATTCAACAAATTGCTATATTTAATCAATTAAACCACTCAATAAATATTTATCAAGCACTGACTCTCTTCTTCACGTTAATAACCTATGAATTCTAACCAGATTGGACCACTTATTGCTCCCTGATATTGTCTTACCCTCTCCCAACACTCTGTATACACAGAAGCCACCACCTCCCTCTGGATATATGCCTCTTCTGCATTTTCATTTAATGAAATCTTCATTGCCTAATTTAGGTAATTACATTTTTCATGAAGTCTTCCTTAATTCATACGCTCTCCTCTATGCTCAATTATTCTCGTCTCAAATTTTTCTATATTTTGTCCTGCTTTTCCTATTTCCTACATCACCTTCTACTTATGCCATTAGCATTTGTCTATACATCCTTCCCCCAGTAGTTTGTAAGTATAGTAACTGGCATACTGTGAGAGCTTAATAAATACTTGTTGATTGGCTAAGGGAATGACTATGTTAGTTTTCATTTTTGTTATTTTGTTTTTGTTATTTTTGTTTGTTGTGCCTAGGTGAATATACTGCTCATAGCAAATGCTTAATTAATGTTTATTGAGTTGAGCTGAATTTCAAGGCACTCTGATAAATTGGCTGAGTGCTGGGCAGACTGAGTCACTGTAGTTCAGTAGAAATAATCTATATTAAAACTTCTACCTCCATCCCCTTCAGCTTCCTAAAGATAGCTCTTGCCAATTGAGAAAAGATACATATCAGTATATCAGACTGCACAGTGTCATGCAAACTTGTCATCTGGTTACCGAAATAATACATTTGAAGGAAAGCCCAATTTTATCTAGAGTCGTAAACCCACAAATAGAAACTATAAAGCAGGGCACAATACAAATTAACTTTATTTATCTGTTGTTTAATTTGGCCCCTAACAGAGCCAACCCTTTGCCCACATGGCAAGATTTGAAGGATCTAACATCTGTCCTTGTTGTGCTGCTGATTTTCTGCAGCTGAACTCATTTGGTTTTTTTTCTTCACTTGGTTTCTATTCTAAGACAAATGCTATGACCATGGTAAGTTAGGGAGACACGTACATATTTCAGCTAAGGAGTTCTGGGGTTAAGTAGGATTGTCGCTGTTGTTCATTTGTTTCAGTCACGTCCAACTCTTCATGACCATATTTGGGGTTTTCTTGGTAAAGAGACTAGAATGGTTTGCCATTTCCTTTCCAGCTCATTTTATAGATAAGGAATTGAGGCAAACAGGGTTAAATGACTTGCTAGGATCGCATGGCTAGTAAGTGTCTGAGGCCAGATTTGAACTCAGGAAGGTGAGTTTTTCTGACTCCAAGATTGGCACTCTATTGACTGTGCCATCTAGCTGCCTCTAAGGAGGGTTGTTTCATCAATAAGAATCTTGAACCCAGACACACGGATTCTTAAAATCCTTCTCCTGAATTCAAAATAATATTCTGTGCCATAAAGACTATGCTATCAGATCCAACAGAGAGCTTTAACTGAAAATAGGTTAATTATTTTCACATAGGAGTACTACATAATAAGATGAAGATGAACATGTCATTGTAGGGCATGAATGATCCACGCCTCATTTTTTTAAATTTTCTATTTGAATTACGTAAATTTCAATTTAACACTATGTTCCAGGTGATTGGAAAATAACAAAGGCTATATGCCCCAGATACTCTACAAAAGCACTATTTATCCTGTGACTTCAACCCCTTCAATCATTATTAACAGCATCATTTAATATCTATCAAACAACCTGCCACTGATTCTTTACTTGTAAAGCGAATAGGAAATTATGTTAGTACTAAGAACATCCTAATCAAAAAATAATTTTGTCACAATCTTTACATTATTTTGGTAGTTATATAATCATCCACTTTTGGGAAAGAGAGTAAAGGTAGCTCAGACACATCTCAGGCACATCCATATACTGGAAAGTTTTTTATAAGTCAGGGACTTTCTCAAAAGAAGAGAATAAATGAATTATCTTGGGAGGGGGCTCAGTGAGTGAGTGTGTGTGTGTACATACGTGTGTGTACATATGTGCATCTGTATACACACAAGTGCATCTTGATAGATATTTGATCTTATTTTATGAATTTCCCTTCTCTTTGTTCATGAAGTTGTATCCAACCATTCTAAACTTTCTTATTCTAAGTAACTGTTCATATTTCTCTATAAATCTCTCATAGTAGATACTCCCCATGCACCAGCGGACTTTCTTTGGTTCATTTAATATTTTGTTGTATTCAATTGTAGCACTCAAGGATGTGAAGCCAACATGGTGGAGTAGAGAAAGCACCCAGTTGATCTTTCTTAACATTTCCCTCTAAACAACTTTAAAATAACACCTCAAATCAGTGTCTAAAGTGGCAAAGCCAACGAGTGGCCAGGGTGGGACATTTTTCCAGTTCAAGACAATTTAGGAGGACGGAAGGAAACATCAGTGACATGGGGGTGGAGGTTGGCCTGGAGATGGAAGCACCATCAGTTGTGGAACTAGGTGGTGGCAAACATAGGGCAACATAGGCAACATAAACTTTAGGGGCTCTTAAGTCATATGTGTGTTCATCCTTCATTGCCAAAGAAGACCATGCCATCAGAGAAATGATGACATGACTTGCACTTGAATTTGTTTTGAGTGAGGGAGGGCTGTGCAGGTCACCAGCCTCACTTCTTCTCCAGAGCCATCTGAATCCAGTGACCAGATATTCATCAGGATGACTGGAGATGACCCAGGATGAGGCAATTGGGGTTAAGTGATTTGCCCAAGGTCACACAGCTAGTGAGTGTCAAGTGTCTGAGGTGAGATTTGAACTCAGATCCCCCTGACTCCTGCATGGGTACTCTATCCACTGCACCACCTAGCTGTCCCTCTCAAGTCATAGATGGTAAGGGGACATGCCAGTTAGTCAGAAGGAGATTACAGGAGGCTCCTATGCTAGCACTGGATGCAAGACTGGAAGCTGTTCTGCTACTTCATTACATCTACTCACTTTTAAGTCACAGTTCAAGGACAGAGAAGAGAAATTTCAGTCATAAGGGATCAGGAACCCTAAGGAGTACTATTACTTCCAGTCCCAAGGGAGAAGAGGACCTGAGAGACAGTACTGATTGCAATCCAAAAAGATGAGAGGCCCTTTCTAGGTAAGGACCAGAGCATAGACCAGGAGAACAGTGATAATGCCTTTCCCCAGATTGCACCAGATTGGAATCACTGAAAACTTCTAAAGTTCCAGAACTAGCTCTGAAAACAGAAGTGCAAAAAAGCTAAAAGCTTGGGGCAATGCTTCTGCCTCTTCCCATCTCCTTCTCCTCCAAGCTTGGAACATAACCCAACTTTAACATAAATTCAAAGTTAAGAAATAGAATGGAAAAGCAAGGATCCACAACAATGAAAAAGAACTCTACCCTAAAAAGTTATTATGGTGACAGGAAAGATCAAGTCACAAACTAAGAAGAAAACAATGAAGTAAAAACAGCTACAAGCAAAGACTTAAAGACCAATGTGAACTGGACATGAGACAAATTCTTGGAAGAACCAAAAAAAATTTTCTAAATAAAATGAGTGATAAAGAAAAAAATAGGTTAAAATGATAGCAAACAATGAAAATAATGAAAAGACAATTAGCAGCTTGATAAAAGAGGCACAGAAATAATAAAGAAAATATTACTTTAGAAAAACAATTGGTCAAACGGCAAAACAGGTACAAAACTTCACTGATAAAAATGTCTCCTTAAAAAGTACAATTGGCTAAATGGAGAAAAAGAGCTCACTGAAGAAAATAATGTCTTAAAAATTAGAATTGTGAGAGTAGAAGCTAATGACTTCATGAGATATCAAGAAACAATAAAACAAGGTCAAAAGAATGAAAAAAAGTGGAAGAAAAGGTGAAATATCTCACCACAAAAAATTCTGACCTGGAAAATAGACTGAGGAGAGATAGTCTAAGAATTACTGGACTTCCTGATAGCCGTGATCAAAAACTGAGCCTACAAATATTATTTCAAGAAATTATCAAGGAAGACTGTCTTGATAACCTAGAACAAGAGGGTAAAATAAAAATGGAAAAAAATTCCCTGATTACCAACTGAAAGTGATCCTAAATGAAAACTGAAAGGTATATTATAGTGAAATTCTAGAGCTCTCATGGGAAAGAGAAAATATTTCAGGCAGTCAGAAACAAACCATTCAAATATCATGTAGCCACAGTCAGAATCACACAAGCTTTAGCAGATACCTCATCAAGGAAGTAAAGGTATTGGGGAATGATATTCTGAAGGGAGAAGTGCTAGGATTATAACCAAGAATAACATACCCAGGAAACCTGAATATAATCATCATTCTTCAAAGGAAAAAAATAAGATAGTTAATGAAATAGAGCATGTTCAAATACTCCTGATGAAAGGAGTATAGCTGAATAAAAAAAATTACTTTCAAAAACCCAAGAGAAGCATAAAAAGGTAAACCTGAAAGAGAAATTATAAGGGATTCAATAAGGTTAAACTGTCCACATTTCCTATTATGAGAAGATAATACATATAACTTCTAAGACGTTTATCATTATTAGAGCAGTTAGAAGGATTCTACATAGACAGAGGGTGCATGAATGAGTCAGTTATGGTGGAATGATTTTTTAAAAAATGGATGTGTGGATGACAAAGAGGGATTCTGTGGGAGGAGAAGGAGGGGAGAAGAAGAAGAAAGGATATTATTTCACCTGAAAGTGGCACACAAAAGCTTTTACAGTGGAAGCGTTGCAGGCAATGCTTGAATCTCACTCTCATGTAAGCTGGTTCAAAGTGGGAAAAGTATATACACATTCACTTGGTTATAGAAATCTATCTTACCCCAACAGCTAAGTAAGAAGAGAAGGGGGTAAGAGAAAGAGGGGGGGGTGATAAAAGGGAAAGCAGATAAAAGAAGGCAGTGATCAGAAGCAAAATAGACTTCAGAGGAAGGAATGGATAAGAAAAAAAGAGAGAGGGAAGAAGAATAAGAAGAAACAGAAGAAAATAGCATAGAGGGAAATGAACAGTTAGCAATAATAAATGTCATTGTGAATGAAATGAACTCATCCTTAAAACAGAAGGAGAAAGCAGAATAGATTAGAAACCAGAACCAAAAAATATGATGTTTACAAGAAATACACTTGAAACAGGAGACACACACAGAGTTAAAGTGAAGGGCTGGAGCAGAATCTATTATGCTTCAGGTGAACTAAAACAACCAAAAGAAAGGAGTCGCAATCATGACCTCAGACAAAGCAAAACCAAAAATAGACCCAATTAAAAAAGACAAGCAGGGGAACTACATCTTGCTAAAAGGTACCACAGACAATGAAGCAATATGAATACTAAATATATATTCATCAAATGGCAGAGCATCCAAATTCTTAAAGGAAATGTTAAATGAATGACAGGAGGAAAGAGCAAAACCATATCATTTATGATCAAATTAGAGATAGAGTAGTAAAATGGATAATATGGATTGCATGACTACTTATGTAGTTTGCTTTCTCAAGATGGGGAGAAGGGAGGCAGAGAAGGAGAGAAGTTGGAACTCAAAAATTTTAAAAATGTTAAAACTGTGTTTATGCGTAATTTAAAAAATAATATATATTTAAATATTTTTTAAAAACTATACTACTTGGGATCTCAAATCTCTGCTTTTAGATCTAAATAAAACTAAACCTAAAATAACTGACAAAGAAATTACAGAGATGAATAGATTCTTTAAAGGTCAGATATGATAGAACTCTCAAGAAAACTGAATGAGGATAGCAAGTAATATACATTATCTGAGCTCTACATGGCACCTTCACAGAAACTGACCACATATTAAGGCAGAAAAATTTCAAAAGTCAAATAGCAGAAATATTAAATACAGCCTTTTCAGACCATAATAAAATAAAAATTATATTTGATAAATGTTGGGATTGGAAGCTCAATTCCGTGTGGACAGTCTCGGGCAGGTAAAGGTGGGAGCTTCTAAATCTTAGAGCTCTCACGAGACCCCCCCAGGAAACGGCTGGGAATCGAGGTGAACCGAGCTATCTTGAGTAATTCCGCCTCTTCCCGTGAGAAACGTGATGGGAGAGAGATCTCCCCGCCCTCGAGATTGTCCTGGATCTGGGCACACTATTGTTATCTAACAGCATGGTATTCAGATGCAAACTATGCGGCTGAAGGTTAAATAGGATTGAGGAAGCCTGAAAGCTCTCTTAGCACGTGAGGAGCCAAGAGGACAGTAGGCTCCGCTTCTCTTCTTTCCTCTCTCCCCTCCCCCTCTCTCCCCGCTTGTACTTCTACTTCCAATCCCTTAAGATCTTAGCCTCCTTAGGAAATCTCCCCCTCTTCCTCCTAAGGAAGACCCCCCTGCACTTGTAACCGAGACCCTCAAATAAAGCTCAACCCTTGTTCGACTCTGGAACGTCCTTTCTCTCATATGAGCATCTGGTTTTGGCCAACCAAAGACCTCGGAGGTGAGGTAAGAAGACTCGGGTAGCCCACAGGCCGCTAGGCTTGGCAGATAAAGGGCCATAGAAGTATAGTTTTAAAATTATTTGGAAACTAAATAATCTAAACCTAAAGAATGCACAGATCAAAGAACAAATCATAAAAATAATATATAAAAACACTTTACACAGATAAATATGGATCTAAGCAATTGGAAAAATATTAATTGCTCACAGGAAGACTGAGTAGATAAAATAATAACGAGAATTCTACCTAAGTTAATTTACTTATTCAGTGTCATATCAATCGAACTACCAAAGAATTATTTTATGGAGCTAGAAAAAATAATAACAAAATTCATCTGTGAGAAAAAAGGTCAAGAATATCAAGGAAATCAATGAAAAGATAAAGGAAGTCTTACATTGCTGGATTTCAAATTATAACACAAAGCAGTAATCATAAAAAAAAATCTGGTACTGACAAAGAAATAGAGTGATAAATTAGTGGAATAAATGGCCATAGTAATCTAGTGTTTGATAAACCCAAAGATCCAAGCTTTGGGGATAAGAATTCACCATTTGACAAAAAATTGCAGGGAAAACTGGAACACAGTTTTAAGGAACAAGGCACAGAGCAGCATCTCACACTGTATAACAAGATAAGATCAATATGGATAAATGATTTAAACAAAGGATAATATCAATAAATTAGAAGAGCATGGAAAAATTTATCTGTCTTATCTATGGATATGACAAAGGAATTGTTCATGACCACACAAGAGAGGGTCATGTGAAGTAAAATGGATAATTTTGATTACATGAAATTAAAAAGTTTTTGCACAAAGCTAATGCAGCCAAAATTAGAAGGAAAAGAGAAAACTGGGGGAAATTTTTACACTGTTTCTCAGACAAAGGCCTAATTTATCAAATATATTGAGAACTGAGCCAAATTTATAAACTTTAAGTTATTTCCCTATTGATAAATGGTCAAAGTATGTGGACAGACATTTTTCAGAGAAAGAGATCAAAACTATCTATAGTCTCTGAAAATATGTTCTAATTGCTGTTGATTAGAAAAATGCAAATTAAAATGAGTCAGATAGCACCTCCTATCTATCAGGCTGGCTAATATGATACAAAAGGAAAATGAAAAATGCTGAAGGGGATGTAGAAAAATGGGACACTAACACACTGTTGGTGGAAATGTGAATTGATCCACTCATTCCGGAGAACCATTTGGAACTATGCCCAAAGTTCTATAAAACCACACATACCCTTTAACTAAGTAATACCACTATTAGGTCTGTATCCCAAAGAGCTCAAGGAAAAAGAAAAGTACTCATTTGTATAAAAATATTTATAGCAACTCTTTTTGTGGTGGCAAATAATTGGAAATTGAGGGGATGACCATCCATTTGGGATTGGCTGAACGTGTTGTGGCATATGATAGTGATGGAATAATACTGTGCTACAATAAATGATGAGCAGGATGGTTTCACAAAAACCTGAGATGATGTATATAAAACAATGCAAAATGAGTAGAACCAGGAAAATGTTGTACAGAGTAACATTAATATTGCAACAGCGATCCACTAGAAAGACCTAGCTACTCTGATCAAGATGATGATCTAAGATGATTCAAAAGGACCCACAATGAAAACTGCTATTCATCTCCAGAGAGAGAACTGATCAATTCTGAATACAGATTGAAGCATATTTTAAAAAAAAACAAAACTTTCTTTTTCTTTCCTTGTGTGTATTTGTGTGTGTTTTCTTTTACAATGTGACTAACATGGAAACATGTTTTTCGTGACCACATATATAATCAGTATCTTATTGCTTACTTTCTCAAGGGTTGTGGGAGGGGAAGGAGGAAGGGAATTTGGAATTCAACATTTTAAAAATGAATATTAAAATTTCTTTACGTGTCTTTGGGAAATATTTAATGGGATAAAACTATTTTTTTTTTTAAAAAAGAAGTTTATCTGTTATTCCTCAAACCTGGCACATGACTGACCCACCTCCTTTTCTGGTTATACATGTCCTTAATGAGGACTTTTATTCCAGTTCTTGAATGTAAAATATCATGGGTAATGTGTTCCAGCCTACTTACATTCAACATTTCTGTCTTTATTGCGCATCTGTAGTTTTCACTCTTCTGTGTCCATGGAGGTCCATAAGTCACAGTTACAGAGCATAACAAGAAAAATATTTCCATTCTTCCATATTTCATTGTCTCTCGGATCTCATTTTTGTATATACAGTCCTTTCTTTTACTGTAGATCACAACTCTATGCTTTCTCATCATGTGTGATTCTCATCCATATTTTCCCATAATTCCTTTGTAAGAGATTGATCCATCATGTTGAAGACCTTACTTTTGTTCTTTTTGCATATCATGAATATCAATGCGGGACTCAGAATGTCTCTATTATCATTTGTTCACATTATATGATCGATTTACTAACACAATCATTCATTTCCTGGATGATAACTTTCATGCCACGTCCTTCATGGAGGTCATTATTGGTAAGGTGTTGCAGCTTACATATGTCCACCGTACTTTGGAGAACGCAGTGTTTTATACTTTGTAGGTATATAGATTTACAAGGAGAAGGTGTGTGTGTGTATGTGTATGTATTTATGTCAGAGAGAAATCTGGATCATTAAAAGCACTGTCCAACTTCATATCTTCCTCCTATTTAGTTCTGAGCCCACCTTATTATCCATCTGTGGCATCTATCCTCCATAGAGAAACTGAAAGATTAACTCAATGGACTGACCTTCCATGCATGTATCATTTGGAAAAGAGGCATTTTCCAGCATTTTGACTTTTGTTTTATTGATTCGTAGGCTACTTTCTTTTGAAGAATCATGGGTCTCATTGAAGAGGTCTGGTAATGTCATGGGTTTTGAGGTAATGAACATAATATCATCCATAATGAGAATTGTGGATTCACAACATGGAGAAGCTTAATATTCTTATGTAGATATTTCCTCTTTCATTTGGACTTGCAGAGAATATACTCTGTAACAGTGGAAAATGTTTTTAAAGAGCTTGTCTTCCTATTTTGTGCCTCACTTGATATTAATAATGAAAGTATAGTTGAACCAAGTTCTATCTGTGGTATATTTATGTAGGAATCCTGTATGGTCTTAAGATATGCATGAGAGATGCTTTGAGGAAGGTCATATTTGCTCAGTAGAGTCAAGTTATTTTTATTTTAGCATACCAGAAACAGATCAAGATCTTGTACTCACTGTAATTTTAGTTAAATATGTCACTCAAAAGATATCAAAGGAAGTCCTTTGAAAGTATTTGCTAGTTCCCTTTTCATGTTTTCTTGAGGATATCCTCAGTATATGTATAGATCATTTTCATAAGGTTCAATAAGGATGAAAAAGTGTTCCTGTTGGTTATTGATATGTTCTCATTCATTTTGGGGGGATGTTAATTGTATCTATGATTTTTAAACATGTCTGATAGCTTTCCCTCCCTCAGAGATCTTGTAAGATGAATGCTTAATATTTTCAAAATTGTGTTGCTTTCAGCATGGATTTTCTCTGTGTGTCTGGTCTACCTAAATTTCTCCTTTTCATCTTCTTAAATGCCATTTTAACAGCCTCATACAACATATTAGGGGACTGAGGTGTCAGTGTCCAAATGTAGTGGTTCCATTAGGATTGATGATGAACAGAGATCTTCATAGAAATGCTAAAAGTTTCTTCCATTTTCCATCTACCTTTCTCCTGCTAGATTCATTCATAGATGCTCTTAACTTAATTGGTCCTAACACCAAGATGTTTGCAGAATTATTTATCTATTTGCAACTTATGGCACAGGGTACTCCAAAGGCTAGGCTTACAGAAAACAGATGCAATCCTCAGAGCCTGATTTCAAGAGGATTGGTTTCTCTGTTGAGCTAGTTGTCCTTAGCCTGAATTTTACTCTTAGAAAATCACAAAACCAAAGCTTAGCTATGGCTTAGGCTGAGGCTTTCTCCAAAGGTGGCTAACACCATCTTCAGCTTCCACAATAGTACTCTGGAATTGACCATCGTGCCCCTCTGGGTACCTTCTCTAGTCCTTTTTAGTTCCCTTTAATATGCTGCCTTTCCTGACTTTTTTTTTGTTGTTATTTGTAAGTCCAGTGCTTTTGCACATAATATTCACTTAATAAATGTTCATTGAGTTGACCCAATATCATTACTGGGTATGAATATACAAAAATGTGATAATAAGCAAAGAACTCACAGGAACTCAGGAGCACATCCAGAAACATAAAGTACTCAAATATCCTTTCACACCTCCCTGGAAGGAAACAAAGCTTGAAACATTTATCATTCTAGTGAATCTTCCCTTTTCTTAGTATCCTATGCAATCTCTTCAAGATAAATGGTACCACATGATGGTTTAGACTCCCCTGAACAGTAAAAATATACTTCAGGGCTGCTGAACAACTAATCTGCTTTGTGTTAAACCTATACTGTCTGAAGAGCTTATTGGCTTTCTTTTTTCAGTATGGCACTATATGGACTATCCTATTCTTTCTCCAAAAGAGTTCCTTCCCTGCATCATGAATACTCAGGTGTCAGATAGGCGTAGATATAGTGATAACTGCATTTTGAGATAGTTAGTTTCCTTTGTAATTCCATTTTTTTTTATCTAAAAAACATTTTTTTAAGAAGGGTCCATTGGCTTCAGACTATCAAAGGAATCCATGATGCAAAAACAACAGTAAGAACCTCTACAAGTCTAGAAGATTTAGTTCCTGAATGAACAAATAAGGAAATGAGTGGACAAAAAACATTAAACATTTAACTACATTTCAAGCACTGCGGTAATGATTGGTGATACCACTATCAAAACACAAATAGCCCATGTCCTCAAGTAGCTTAGGTGGAGAAGAAACATAGAAGAGAGTGGTACCAAGGAATGAATATTTTTTTTGAAAGTAAGAGTATGGGCTAGATTGACATATACTTTTCTGTATTATTTACAGAATTGAGTGAATTACAGGTAATTCTCATCATTTGTGGTTAGTTATGTTCTATAAAGTCACCACAAACACTGAATTAGTGGATGCTGAGACCTTGCTCCTAGATGAAATACAGGATTAGGTATCTATGAACTTCTGGTCACAACATTTTCATCAACCAATCGATACAGAACCTTATTTTACATGGGTTTTTTCTTCCCAAAATTTATTAATTTATTTGTTTTCAACTTTCAACAATCACTTCCATAAGTTCCAGCCTTTCTCTGCCTCCATTTCCCTTTCCTCCCCAAGACCACATGCAATCTTATATGATTTCTACATATACATTCCTATTAAACAGATTTTCATCTTCGTAATATTGCCCAGAAGAATTAAAATGAATGGGAGAAACCATAAGAAAAACCAAACAAAACAACAAAGAAGAAAATAGTCTGTTTCATTCTGTGTTCCAACTCCATAATTCCTTCTCTAGAAGTGGAAGGCATTTTGTATCATGAGTCCTTTGGAAATGTTTTAGGTCCTTGCATTGCTGTGAAGGGCTAAGTCTATCAAAAATAGTCCTCACACACTGGCTGCTACTGAATATAATGTTCTCCTGCCTCTGCTCACTTCACTCAGTTCATGTAAGTCTTTCCAGATTTTTCTGAAGTCCACCTGTTTATCATTTCTTACAGCATAATAGTATTCCATTACATTCATATATCACAACTTGTTCAGCCATTCCCTAATTGATGGACATCTCCTCAATTTCCTATTCTTGGCCACCACCAAAAGAGTTGCTATAAATATTTTTGTACATGTGGGTCCTTTTTCCATTTTTATGATCTCTTTGGGACACAACCCTAAAAGCAGTATTGCTGGGTCAAACGGTATATTTTTGTAGCCCTTTGGGCATAGTTCTGAGTTGCTCTCCAGAATGGTTGCATCAGCTCACAGCTCCACCAATTATTAGTTAGTGTTCCACCCTTCCCACATCTTCTCTAACATTTATCATTTTTCTGTCTTGTCATGTTAGCCAATCTGGTAGGAATGATGTGGTACCTCAGAGTTGTTTTGATTTGCATCTCTCTAATCAATAGTGATTTGGAGCATTTTTTCATATAACTATGGATAGCTTTAATTTCTTTCTCTGAAAACTGCCTGTTCATATCTTTTGACCATTTATTGGTTGGGGAAGGGCTTGTATTCTTTTCTTTTCTTTTTTTTTGTTTTTTTTTTTTAATTTATTTATTTTACTTTTAGCATTCATTTTCACAAAATTTGGGGTTTCAAATTTTCTCCCCATTTGTCCCCTCCCCCCCAAAACACTGAGCATTCTAATTGCCCCTATCACCAATCTGCCCTCTCTTCTATCATCCCTCCCTTCCCTTGTCCCTATCTTTTCTTTTGTCCTGTAGGGCCAGATAACTTTCTATATCCCATTACCTGTATTTCTTATTTCCTAGTAGCAAGAACAGTACTCAACAGTTGTTCCTAAAACTTTGAGTTCCAACTTCTCTTCCTCCCTCCCTCCCCACCCATTCCCTTCGGGAAAGCACGCAATTCAATATAGGCCATATCTGTGTAGTTTTGCAAATGACTTCCGTAATAGTCATGTTGTGTAAGACTAACTATATTTCCCTCCATCCTATCCTGCCCCTCATTGCTTCTATTCTCTCTTTGGATCCTGTCCCTCCCCAAGAGTGTTGACTTTAAATTGCTCCCTCCTCCCATTGCCCTCCCTTCCATCATCCCCCCCACCCTGCTTATCCCCTTCTCCCCCACTTTTCTGTATTGTAAGATAGGTTTTCATACCAAAATGAGTGTGCATTTTATTCCTTCCTTTAGTGGAATGTGATGAGAGTAAACTTCATGTTTTTCTCTCACCTCCCCTCTTTTTCCCTCCACTAAAAAGTTTTTTGCTTGCCTCTTTTATGAGAGATAATTTGCCCCATTCCATTTCTCCCTTTCTCCTCCCAATATATTTCTCTCTCACCACTTAATTTCATTTTTTTAAGATATGATCCCATCCTATTCAATTCACTCTGTGCTCTGTGTGTGTGTGTGCATGTGTGTGTGTGTGTGTGTGTGTGTGTGTGTGTAATCCCATCCACTACCCAGATACTGAAAAGTTTCAAGATTTACAAATATTGTCTTTCCATGTAAGAATGTAAACAGTTCAACGTTAGTAAGTCCCTTATGATTTCTCTTTGCTGTTTACCTTTTCGTGCTTCTCTTGATTCTTGTGTTTGAAAGTCAAATTTTCTTTTCAGCTCTGGTCTTTTCATCAAGAATGCTTGAAAGTCCTCAATTTCATTGAAAGACCATTTTTTTCCCCTGAAGTATTATACTCAGTTTTTCTGGGTAGGTGATTCTTAGTTTTAGTCCTAGTTCCTTTGACTTCTGGAATATCATATTCCAGGCTCTTCTATTCCTTAATGTAGAAGCTGCTAGATCTTGTGTTATCCTGATTGTAGCTCCACAATACTTGAATTGTTTCTTTCTAGCTGCTTGCAATATTTTCTACTTGACCAGAAAACTCTGGAATTTGGCCACAATGTTCCTAGGAGTTTCTCTTTTTGGATCTCTTTCAGGTGGTGTTCTGTGGATTCCTTGAATATTTATTTTGCCCTCTGGTTCTAGAATCTCAGGGCAGTTTTCCTTGATCATTTCATGAAAGATGATGTCTAGGCTTTTTTTTTTTTTTTTATCATGGCTTTTAGGTAGTCCCATAATTTTTAAATTGTCTCTCCTGGATCCATTTTCCAGGTCAGTTGTTTTTCCAGTAAGATATTTCACATTATCTCCCATATTTTCATTCTTTTGGTTTTGTTTTGTGATTTCTTGGTTTCTCATAAAGTCATTAGCCTCTATCTGTTCCATTCTAATTTTGAAAGAACTATTTTCTTCAGTGAGCTTTTGAACCTCCTTTTCCATTTGGCTAATTCTGCTTTTGAAAGTAGTCTTCTCCTCATTGGCTTTTTGAACCTCTTTTGCCAATTGAGTTAGCCTATTTTTCAAGGTGTTATTTTCTTCAGCATTTTTTTGGGTCTCCTTTAGCAAGGTGTTGACCTGCTTTTCTTGCATGTCTCTCATTTCTCTTCCCAGTTTTTCCTCCACCTCCCTAACTTGATTTTCAAGATCCTTTTTGAGCTCTTCCACGGCTTGAGCCCATTGAATATTTATTTTGGATGTTTGGGATACAGAAGCCTTGACTTGTGTCTTTCCCTGATGGTTAGCATTGTTCTTCCTCATTCCAAAGGATGGGAGGAGATATCTGTTCACCAAGAAAGTAACCTTCCATGGTCTTATATTTTTTCCCTTTTCTGGGCATTTTCCCAGCCAGTTACTTGACTTCTGAGTTTCCTCTCCACACCCATCTCGCCTCCAGATCCACCCAGCTAGTGCTTGAGGGCTGAGATTCAAATGCTGCTTCCCAGCCTCAGGGCTTTGGGCAGGGGCAGGGCTGCTACTCAGTGTGAGATTCAGTTCAGGTGCTGGGGTGGCAGGGGTTTACTCAGAGACCTTCAAGAACGTATCTGAGCT
This sequence comes from Notamacropus eugenii, assembly GCF_028372415.1. Lineage (NCBI taxonomy): Eukaryota > Metazoa > Chordata > Mammalia > Diprotodontia > Macropodidae > Notamacropus > Notamacropus eugenii. The sequence goes on from NC_092873.1 coordinate 403,403,726, forward strand.
CCTGCCTGCTTTGGGAGCCCCTGTCCACTGCTGCCTCCACTTCTGCCTCCCGAGAGGGCCTGAGTTATGGAGACATCCCACTCTCCTCTTGGCAAGCTGAAAAGACCCTCTCACTGACCTTTGGCACCTGTGGGACCTGGGTGGCTGCTGGAGATTCTGTCCCTGAAGCCTGCTTGGATCTTCTCCTCTCAGTGCCACACAGCCAAGGCAGGGCTGGGCTCTGCTCCAGGTCCGGTGCATGACGGACCTTTTGTGTCAGTTTTTCAGGTCTCTCTGGAACAGTAATCTCCTCCACTCTGTTGTTCTGTGGCTTCTGCTGCCCCAAAATTTGTTGGGAGTTCTTTACAGGTATTTTATGGGCTGTGGGTTAGGAGCTAGCATGTGTGTATCTTTCTACTCCACCATCTTGACTCCTCCCCCTCAAATGGCTTGTATTCTTGTAAGTTTGACTCAGTTCTCTATTTATTTTAGAAATGAGGCCTTTATCACACACACTAGCTGTAAAAATTCCTTCCCAGTTTTTTGCTTCCCTCCTAACCTTGGTTGCACGGGCTTTATTTGTACAAAACTTTTCAATTTAATGTGATCAAAGTTATTCATTTTGTGTTTAATCATGTTCTCTACCTCTTTTTTGGTCATAAGTTCCTCCATTCTTCATAAATCTGATAAATAAACTATTCCTTGCTCCCCTAGTTTGTTTATAGTATTTATGTGTGTTTCTGTTTAAAGATGAGTGTGTGTGCGTGCATGTGTGTGTGTGTGCGCACGCACGTTGGACTCATGTACAAGAACTCCCACAGAATCAATTCTTTTTGAATTGCGCTGGAGAAGACTTTTGAGAATCCCTTGGACAACAAGGAGGTCAAATCAGTCAATACTTGAAGAAATTAATTCTGAGTATTCAATGGAAGGTCAAATACTGAAGATGAAATTTAAATACTTTTGCCATAATGATATGAGATTCATTAGAAAAGACCCTGATATTGGAAAGACTGAAGGCAAAAAAGAAAGGAGATGGCAGAGGATGAGACAGGTAAATAGTGTGGTGGAAACAATGAACTTGGAAGGCTTCAAAAGACAATGGAGGATAAAAGGTCCTGGCATGGTTTGTTCCAGGGGGTCACAGCGTCAGACATGACTGAACAACTGAACAACAAAATATTTCTTACAAATAATTATATGCAATATTTCTTTATAATACGACAATATTTCAATTGCAACATTTTAAGTAGTATACTATGACTTTATAACTTTAAGTCTTTCATTCACATTCATACACATATACACAGTAGACATAAGCAGTTATAGACCCAATCCCAGACTATTTCAGACATCATCCATGCTTTTTTGTTGTACCTTCAATGGATTAGCATAGGGTTCAGGTTTTTCCCTTTAGTGCTCATAGGTTTAGGGATCTATATCCTATTATTGGTTTGCACTTAGAATTACCTTTGGCATTGGTACACAGTAACAATGTTGTCAGGTCTTTGAATGATTTAAAGCAAAGGTTTTGAAGACCATTTGCATTGATAGGTTCATTTGTCAATGTCCTTTAAAACAAGCCAATCTCATCATCATTAAAAACCTGCTTTTCCACGTAAAGCTTTCCCTGTATAACACTTTGGAGGTATTTTTAAAATTCTGCTGCAGCCTCCTGACCTGCAGGACCTGCCTTGGCTGCAAGTTTAACATTTTTCATGCTGCATCACCCTTTGAAATGAACAATTCAGTCAGCACTAGCCAAGGGTCATTTTACTGACCCTGGGTAAGGTGACCACAAATATTTTTGGCTTTCAGCCTGACAACACTATAGTCAACTATCAGTCGTCATGAATTCACAGATGTAGCCACTTTTCCTTCCTTGAATACCTTCATCATACTAGTGATGGACACATGAATATCATGGCCAGAGTGCAAGCAACATGGTATGAAGATGGCAGAGAAATTACGTATTTATACATCATTTATAATATTTAATTATATTATCTATTATAATATTTAATTACAGAATTAAAATTAAATTATGTTTTAAGATCGTTTCCTTCTCAAATGTGGATAGTTCACCTGATGGAAACGGAGAAGAAGAAGGAAAATTTGGGGAGAAACAGAGAAAGCAGCTCCAATGAGAAAAGGTATTTAGGTTAAAGAGGGATGAAAAGTCCTATTTCTCAGTACCTAATTCTTGTTTAATATCTGACATAAAGATTTGGGAGACTTCTAGAACTGCTTGGTTTCTAGAATGGGACAAATGTATATTGCCTATTTATTGTGAAGATGACAGGAATTTGGATTTTTGGTTTATCACATGAGATAAGGTTGAGCCATTTCATGAAAGAAATACTGCTTTGGACCAACAGGCTAGTATATCTGAGCTGAGAGTTCATAAGAGGGGGGCGGAGCCAAGATGGCGGAGTGAAAGCAACGACTCACCTAAGCTCCTGGAAAAACTCCTTTGGATATTTCTGGGGGGAGAGTCTGACCAGACTTTGGAGGTGTAGAATCCAGTGGGAGACGGACTTTGACAGATTCGGAGCCCAGGCTGGACTGGAAGGTCCACGGGAGGGATCTGTTCCGCGGGGGTAAGAGCCTGGTGCACAGCGCAGCGCGGTCGGCGCGGCAGGGCGGAGGTGACCCGAGGGGCCCGAGAGTGGTGGGCGAGACCAGTGGAGCAGGAGATAAGCCAGGCCGAGCCAACGATATCAGCGCAACAGCCTTTGAAATCTTCAGCCTAAAGACGGGACTTCAGTGGGTCACTACTTGAACATCCAGAAGCTGGGATGCCGGAGTGATCAGTAAGTGCTCTCCCCTCCCCCCCCCCCCCCCCGATGACCGTGAGGGAACCATAAAATTCTTCCCCAGATTGATCCTGGATCAGTGGGAGCAGCAGAAAGGGGCGAGTGGTCTCATAACACCAGAGGCTGGAGAGGTGGCAAAGGGGGATTCTTCCTACCGTGGTGGAGGCTATCTGGAGGGACAGACGACCCAGGGCAGAGAAAAATTCCCACTGAGACCCAAGCAAGCCTCAGCCCGGGAGACGAGCCCCAGGAGGGGCGGGAACACGCATTAGCCTCTAGGCGTGCCCCAGCCCTCCAGGGGAAAGGGAAGACAATAGGGAAGCTGGGATCACCATCCCCCGGACCTTGCCTTTGCCTCAGGCCAGCTGAGGAGATATCCTGAGACCAGACCACCCCTCCCACACACCTATCAAGCTAAACCCAGGGTTGATCTGGGAAACAACAACAACAACAACAACAAAAAAAAAAAAAGCCTGCTTTTAGCCCAGACAAACATCAACTCAACTTAAAAGATCTGTACCTTCTGACTGAAAGAACCAAAAGCTACAACACTCAGCCAACATCATGAATCGGAAAAAGCAGACGAAAAGTGAAAAAACCATAGAATCTTTCTATGGGGATAAGGACCAAAACACAAACACCAAAGAGGTCAGAGCTGAGACTGTACTTCCATCTGAAACCTCAGATGGGACTATGAATTTCTCGCAAGCACAACTAGATTACCTGGAACGTCTGAAGAAGGATATAAAAGAAAAACTGGCCAATGATTTTAAAACCATAAAAAAAGAATTCACTGATGAGAACATCAATCTGAAAAAGAAAATTGAAGAAATGGAAAAGGAAGTTCAAAAATTAACTGGAGAGAATAATTCCCTAAAAGGAAGAGTTAATCAAACGGAAAAGGAAACTCAAAACCTAATAGGGAAAATTGATCAGATGGAAAAGGAAACCCAAAACCTAACTGGGAAAATTGGTCGAATGGAAAAAGAAGTACAAAAATTAAATGGAGAAAATAGCTCCTTAAAGGGAAAAATTGGCCAGATGGAAAAGGAGATGCGAAAGCTAACTGAAGAAAACAATACGATCAAGATTAGAATTGGGCAAGTAGAAACTAATGACTCAATGAGGCAACAAGAGTCAGTCAAACAAAATCTAAAGAATGAAAAGATGGAAGAAAATCTAAAATATTTAATTGGAAAAACAACTGACCTGGAAAATAGATCCAGGAGAGAAAATCTAAGAATTATTGGCCTGCCAGAAACCCATGATGAAGAAAAGAGTCTGGACAATATCTTCCAGGAAATCATCAAGGAAAACTGCCCAGAAGTACTAGACTCAGAGGGCAAAATAGTCATCGAAAGAATCCACCGTTCCCCACCGGAAAGGGATCCCAAACTCAAAACCCCAAGAAATATAGTTGCCAAATTCCAGAGCTATCAAGTGAAGGAGAAAATACTACAAGCAGCCAGAAAGAAACAATTTAAATATCAAGGTCACACAGTCAGGATCACACAGGACCTTGCAGCTTCTACATTAAAAGATCGAAAGAGTTGGAACCCAATATTCCGTAAGGCAAAGGAGTTGGGACTCCAACCGAGGATCAACTACCCAGCAAAGTTCAGCATAACATTTCAGGCAAGGAGAAAGTCATTCAACGAAATAAGGGATTTCCAGAGCTTCCTGACCAAAACACCAGAACTCAATAGACAATTTGATCTTCAAATGCAGGTCTCCAGAGAATCATAAAAAGGTAAACAGAGGGGAAAAAACAAAAACAAAAACTTGCAACTCAATTAGGGCAATCTGTTTACCTCCCTGTAAGGGAAGATGCTACCTGTTAATCTTGAGAACTGTGCAGCTATTATGATAAAAGAGAGTTCATAAGAGACCTTACTGTGGAGATACCATATAAGGAGAAAGTTCTTGTTGGATCTAGGAAGCTTATACTGCCACTTCTCTCATTGTTTTGTCTCATCGTTTAGAATTGCTAAAGTGAACCAAGGCAATTGCTTTCACTTTTCCCTGCACTGCCACCCACTGTCTAGGAAGTCTGTATAGTCTGGCCACAGGATCTGACCTAAGAAGGTCTGTAAATTCTAGGCAAAGGTTTCTGGGTTTTTTTTTCCTGAAAGGGCATAAATCTATCTCAGCAACCCCAAAATAGGGCAGATATTGGATATTGTGTGCTTTGGTGGGAGAAATCATCTCTGGTTTGAGAATGTATCTCTGCTTTGCAAGTACAATGTTATATTATCATTCTTATTTCACCTTCTTTTCAGTAAATGTTCCTTATTGAAATTTAATAGAGTTCATTTTGGGTATTTTTTTTAGCAGATTTCAATTTCCCTTCCAATTTATAGCAGCAACAAGATATTAGCATACCCTCAAAAATGTTTTTTTAAATCAACAATAAAAATAGTGGAATCCTATATTCTTTTATTGACCTCATTCGCGTGTATATGAGGATCTGGTGTAGTTTTAAAAAATATTTTATGAAGGTCTTCCTATTCCCTTCACATGTTTTCATCAAGCATACTTTGAATGTACATACAGAAAAAATCATAAAGAATTTTTATAGATGAGAATATGGGCATATGGCGTACGGGTCAATAGCTGCTGATGCCTTCTTATTTGTCTTTGTTTTTTTGTAAAAATACCATCTGTCTTCTCTATTCTTTGGGAATCTTTCCCCCAATGAGTTATTTTGAAAACAGATTTTGAATTGACTTTAAAATTGTATTGCAACCAAAATGCAGATTTCTTCTACACATATTTTCTAACACAGAAGCAACCACCAAAAAATTTCAAGTGTCACTCAAACATCAAATCAACACATATGAAGCATCACCTTTGTACAAAGACCTCTTTACAATAATTCATATTTATATAGCAATTTAAGGATAACAAATTCCCAATTAATATTATAATTATGCCAACTTTTCAAAAAGAAAAACAAGGTTTAGAGTAATAAAATTACTTACCCATCATCACTTGCACATGGTCAAAACAGGATTTGAACCAAGATCTCCAGGTTCAGCACTCTTTCCACTTTACCATCTTGCTTATGAAATGTGCTATACTGGTATTTCATCTTAAGTGCCATTTTTTTTTTGCTTGTGTGTATAGTATATCTTGAATCAAAAATGGGAAGTCCAAGGCCATGTTCGTACAACTGGAAAAGTAAAGAGATATGCAACTCCTTTATTTGTTAATTTATTATTAGCTGCTTATCTTTAATGACGGGGTCATGTCTATACTTTCCATTTTACCCTAAATTATGTAGATAGCTGCATCAGTTTTCCACTTGTCTTGAAATAAGTGGACTAGCTTAGCTACTTGATCCATACTGGAACTCTTGAATGGGCAGATGTCAACATTTTACACCCAAATTTTTTAACACAGGCTCTGCATGGCTGTTGGCATAAAGGGATTAAAATTTGGTTGTTGAATGAATGTTAATCATTTGCTTCAACAAAGAAATTCTGCCTTCATTAAAGGCCAAAGTGCCCATGAGTAAACAACTCCAAAGATACTTGGTTTTTTCACATAGCTTGCAAGCTATAGCAAAGACCTAGATTTAATTCAGTTATGAATCTGCAGTCATATCTGATACTATGTTACTCATAGAGCTTTTTTCTTCCTTGAATATTGCTGAAAGGTATATATACCAGATAGGTTTTATAGTACTGCAGAACTGAAAGGTTTTCTATCAGTATGAAGACAGTTCAGAACAGAACAGTTCATGGATCTTTAAATATTTTGACACATTTCAAATAGCTCCCAAAGGGGCAACTCTCTCCAATATCTCACTTTCTCCTGCACAAACAAAAGTCCACAGAATTGCTTCATAGGTTATGTGAAAAACCTTAAGTCATTTTTAAGTAAAGGTAAAAGATTCACTGAAGTGTTAATGGAAAAAATAATCACAGCTATTTAAGAGATAGCTCTCATCTCCATGTACCAACTTCCACCTCTCAGAAATTGATTCAAAATTTTGAAATTAAGTAGTCAAGCAATATAAAAGTTAGAGAGCATTCAAAAGAATCTACATGGAAATTTTGTCATATTGTGTCTACCGATATGTTTTTTTTCCCCTCCAGATCATTCCACTTGTGCATATTCGATAACATGGAATATTCCCAGTTAGGCTAAAGATTTCTTTCACAACATGACCTACTATGAACTGTTCACACAGGAGGTATTCATTGAATGCTTTTGCATTAAGTCAATAATTGACCTGTATTTAATTTCTAAATTAGAATTGGAAAGGAATTCTTAAAAACTACAATATTGGAGGCTATGATATGAATTCAAGGAATTATGTATTAAACATTAGTTTTAGGAGTATGTTTTTGTCAGAATCAAAGGTGGTAGAACTTATGGCAGGTCTGGAAAGGGACATAGAAGAAAGTTAACTTTTTTTTCCTGTTCTGTCTTTTGTTCATTTGTTTGATTCTGCCTTACTAAAAAAGAAGACGTTTGGGTATGATCTTATTCTGTTTCATATTTTTTTGACTGTTTCTTTTGATTACTGGTTAAGTTTATAATAATTTTTTTCTTTGAAGAATATATTTCTCTGTTATTTTTAGAACATTTAGAGTTATAACAGTTCTTTTCACTATTGTTGTCAGAATCCCATGACTCCTAACTACCAGGGTTCTGTGATCTTTGACACAGCCTAGCCTGAATATGAAGGAAGATCTCAGGAGATGTCAAGGATACAGTTAAAGCTTTGTGGCACAGTTAAGTTTGCCCAACCCTTTAATGCATTTGGATTGGTCTATGGTCTCTAGCAATTTGCAATCCAACCTAACGCACAAAACTTTGGTTGGTTGGTTGTTGTCCTTTGTTCTTGAAGAGGACCAAAATGACATCACCATAATAAAGTGAAGTTTCAGTGTGTCTGACTGTGGCTGATTAGACCAATACGAACTCAGAATGTTCTACCATAGATTGGGCACAGATAGTTCACATGAATATTTTGGGTGGTTACTCCAAATTTGTGCATCCTACGTTGCCTTTGGGCTCTCTCAATTCTGCTTTGCTCATAGAGCACAGCTCCTTTTTTGATGTGGGTACGCCATGCTGAGCAGTCCTTTGTCAGTGTCTCCCATGTCGCACAATCAAATCCAAAGTTCTTGAGAGAGACCTTGAGAGTGTCCTTGTATCACTTCTGACCACCATGTGAGTTGGCCATAAAATAGTCTTTTTGGCGAGCATACATTTTGCACTCAAACAACATGGCCAGCCCATTGGAGTTGCGCTCTCTGAAGCATATTTGAATACTTGGTAGTTCAGCTTGAGCAAGGACTTAAGTGTCTGGTACCTTATCCTGCCACGTGATCCTCAGAATCTTCCTAAGACAGTTCAAATGGAAGCGATTAAGTTTCCTGGCATGGTGCTCATAGGCTGTCCATGTTTCGCAGGCATACAACAATGAGATCAACACAAAGGCTCTGGTAGACCTTCAGTTTGGTAGTCAGTCTAACACTAATATTGCACAGCAGTAGGTCCCCAACCTTCCTGGCTTCAGAGTGATTATCAATAGTTCACTGAATGGTTGTTACCTCACTCTAAGTGAGTAACTGAATAGGCCAAGGTCTTCCATTGCATCCTCAGCCTTCCACAGTCATCCTGATGAATATCTGGACATTGGGTCCAGATGGCTCAGCAAGAGAAAGTGAGGCTGGTGACCTTGCACAGCCCTCCCTCACTCAAAACAAAGTCAAGTACAAGTCATGACATCATTTCTCTGATGTCACAGTCTTCTTCAAAAATGAAGGATGAACACAGACAGACAGACCTTCTCTCCCAAACTTTTCTTCAGAGCCTCCCAAACACTGAGTAACAAAACTTTACCAAGGTTAGATGTAACATGTGAACACAAACAGAAATGCTGAAAGAAAGACACCTATGAATACCATTAACTCCAGAACCCCACTGGTCTGAGACAAAGAGGTCTTTCCTCTTTGTGTGTGTGTGTGCGTGTGTGTGTGTGTGTGTGTGTGTGTGTGTATGTATGTGTTGGTCCTTCATTGCCAAAGAAGACCATGCCATCAGAGAAAGGATGACATGACTTGCACTTGACTTTATTTTGAGTGAGTGAGGGCTGTGTAGGTCACCAGCCTCACTTCTCCTTCAGAGCCATCTGAATCCAGTGACCAGATATTCATCAGGATGCCTGGAGATGACCAGGATGAGGCAACTGGGGTTAAGTGGCTTGCCCAAGGTCACAAGCTAGTGAGTGTCAAGTGTCTGAGGTGAGATTTGAACTCAGGTCCTCCTGACTCCTGCACTGGTGTTCTATCCACAGCACCACCTAGCTGCCCTTCCTCTTTGTGAAAGGAGAGAGGGAAGGTAGAGGGAGAGAGGGAGGGGGAGGGAGAGGAGAGGGAAAAGAAATGGGAGAGAAGAAGAGAGGCCTTTTTGATTCCATGTCTCAACTATTCTGCCTCCTGGATTATGGCCACAATTATATTTGTTTAAAAAATAAAGTTTGATTGATATGTTTTATTTTTTACATTGCAAACATTCACAATTACTCCTACTTTGTGAGTTTTCTTGTAACAAGGTAAAACAGTTAAGTAAAACCAACAATACAGTGACCCCATCTAAAAGTCCATGCAACGTTTAATGTCTATAGTATCTCTTAAAACTCTTTGTTTTTAAAAAATTGAACAGAAATCAATTTTCCTTCCTTCCTACCCAACTCTATTGGAAAAAAAATATTCTTATAACAAATATGTATAGCCAAGCAAAACAAATTCCCATAATAATTATATACAGAGGTGTACCTCATTATGCATCTTCTCTTTAGCTATTTATGATTTTTTTCTTAATAAATCTATAATCAGTAAACCGGGTCAAATACAGACTTCTCTATCCAATATATTAAGCCCTTCACCACCTGGCCTCTTCCTGTCTTTCTAGCCTTTTTAAATATCACTCTCCTCCACACATTCTATGATCCAGCCATACAGATCTCCTTGTTGTTTGTCTTATAAAAACTTTTGCATTAGCTGTCTTCCATGCCAAGAATGTTCTCCCTTCCAACCTATACCTTTTAGAATCCTTGTCCTCCTTTAAGACTCTGTTCAAGTGCCACTTACTGCAGGAGGCCTTTCCCAGACCACTCACCTTCTAGTGTTTCCCCTCTGAAGCTACCTTCTATCTGTTGTATAGGTATCTAGTACAGACCAAGTTATGTTTATGTTGTCTCCACCATACTAACATAGTATTCTTAAAGGGAGGAACAGTTTTTTTGTTTTTCTTTATGTCCTCAATATTTAGCATAATACCTGGTACATATTTAGCAAATGCCTTTTGCTTGATTCATCCATTAGTTATGAAAGTGAGGTCAGATGGCTTTCTGAAAAGATGCTCAGTGTTTTTCTCCTTCCTATTCACCAAGTAAGATAAGGAACTGACCCAAGTAAATATGACTATCAAATTAACAAAGTATGTAGGAGGCACCTAGATGACTCAGTGGATAGCACACTGGACCTAGAGTCCGAAAGACCTGAGTACAAATCTGGCTTCAGACACTTACTAGTTGTATGACCTTGGACAAGTCACTTAACCTCTGTTTGCCTTAATCCATTGGAGTAGGAAATGGCAAGTCACTCCCATATCTGCCAAGAAAATTCTATGGACGACATGGACCATGGGTCACAAAGAATCAGACACTACAACTATGTAGAATCAAAGGACAGAGAAGAAAAGAAGTGAGAAATAAAGCAGCAGTAAATTGGTAAATAAAGAGGTCTAAATTCTCAATTTTTCCTTGAGGTTTTGGGTTTCTCCTTATTTCAGAGACCTTATTTTCTATGATTGTAAAACTATTGTTCTGTCATAAGATTTGACAGTAATACTTTCTCAGACAATGTGGATGTCTTGAAAGGACAAATTAGCCTATTTATCCCTTTGATAAAGAAATTAGTGACCACAGAGACAGGATGAATAAATCATACCAGAGTACTTTAAAATCCCCACAAGTGCCATTAAAGATATTTGTGCCAGGCGGCTTGGCAAGAAGGAATGTTCTGCGTTTGACCTCCTGCATTTTTTACCTAAACCTCCTGCAAATGTAGCATTTAGCATTTCAGGAAATTCCCATGCAGTGACTCTGGTTCCAAACACTTTCTGTGCCTGCCTTTATCACAATACCTTCCCAAAGTGTATAATGATTTTAACTGCTTATGAGGTAGGCACAGTTTGGTCAGTAGAAGGGAAAAAAAATTTATTAAATGCCTGCTTTTTGCCAGGGATTCTAAGCTCAGTGAAAGTCATTTGGACCAATGATACAAGAACATACATAGATATCAAAGATTCAGGGGCTTCCCTTGACATCAGTACCAAGTATTAGAAATTGTCATCAAATTACTCCATTGCCATCCATTATAGGAATCCTGCCATACCATGTGTATGTTTTACTGGATTATAAGGTCCTTGAAGGCAGGGACCACATCTTACTTCTCATTTTATTCTCATCTACATCTGGCATATCTGGTAGAGGCAGCACAATGTTCTATACTAAAAAGAGACTTCATGTTTTTGTTGAATGATAAAAGTAGGCATGAATGTATGTCTACCTATGACTATGGCATATGCATTCATCAAAAATGGATTCCTAGAACTTGGGCTCTTGCATAACTATTCTCTCAGAAATTCTTCAGTGTGTTTTTTTATAGAAGTGGAAAACATCAATGCCTGGATCAGCAAAACACAAAATAAAATATAAAATAAGGAGAATGGAAGGAAACAATAAGTTTAAAGGTCAACATCAGAGAAAAGATTTAAAATTGGGAGGGACCTTAAAAGATTGTCTGGGCAAAGCTCATTATTTGCCAGATGAATAAAAACAAGTCCCAGAGAGATTAGGGGATTTACCAAAGATCATATAACTAGTAAGTGGCAGAAAAGACTTTAAACTTGAATCTTCTGATTTGTAACTCAGTGCTCTTTTCATTTCGCTCAACTCACATGAGAAGAGAAAAGGAAAGGTGACAGACATAAAGAAAATACAAGAGGTGAACAGGTGAAGGGAAAGGCTATGATATCCAAGAAATGTGTGTCTAAGCATGCAAGATAGACCCAGATTTCATTTAGTTATCTAAGTTGCTTAAATGACACTGAAGGAATTGAATGAGTAATTCAATAGCCAACTCTCATGAGTATATTTACCTTGGAGTTGGAATGGGTTCCTGATGACAGCCTGATCTTCTTCACTGGTAGTTCCAGGATCAGGCATCAATCAGGGCATATCTGCTTGGCTGAAAAAGCTCACAGGGTTGTCTCTACTAGTCTGGTGGTAGAATTTTCCAGTACAATTTTGAAGGAGTGTTGCTTACTGTTTCCAAATTAGGTCACAGAGACCCATTATCATATCTCCTCAAGAAAAAGCCAAGCAAGTGAGAGTCTATACCTTGGAAGACCTGATTTCAAATCCTGCTTCAGATACTTACTAGCTGTAAGACTCTGAACAAGTCACTATTTACTCATCTGTAAAATGGGAATAATAATATTTCTCAGGGATGCTGTAAGGATTAAGTGTGCTTGGGAAACCTTAATGTTCAATTATTTTTTTCCACAGTGTCTGACTCTTCCTGGTTCCATTTGGGATTTGGAGTGGTTTGCCCTCTCCTTCTTCAGCTCCTTTTATAGATGAAGAACTAAGGCATGCAAGGTTAAGTGACTCATTCAAGGTCACACAACTAGTAAGAGTCTGAGGCTATATTAAAACTCAGGAAGAGGCGTCTTCTTGAACCTAGCTCTGGCACTCTATCCACTGTGCCACTTTGGAAATCTTAAAGTGTTATATAAATGTAAGCTATCATTAGTATTTATTCATTATTATATGATCAAATATGAAAATTTATATGAGCTATTTGTGACTATAAGCCATTATATAAATATGTTAGCAATTAGAGTCAATAAATACTATTAGTCAGTCCAGGGCCTCATTTTCTCACCTGGACTCCTAATTAATTTCCCCGTATTCAGTTCCTCCCTTCTCCAATCCATCTTCCACATAGCTGCCCAATTGATATACTGTAAGCATGAACCTGGCCATGTCAACTCTTCCCTAGACGTTCAACTGCTCCATACTTCGACTCTTAAAGCCCTTCACAGTCTGGCTTCAATTGGCCTCTCTAGCTTTATTTTGTGTTGCCTTCCTTCATATGCTCTCCTTTCTAGTCACACTGGTCAGCTTTCTACTCCTTCTACATGATGTTCCCTCTCCCGTTTCTGTTCTTTTGGAATATCTGGAGAGTAATTTCAACTCACAGAACCCCCAGCTTCCTTGAGCTCAGCTCAGGTTCCACCTCCTACAGGAAGCCTATCCTGATTCTCCCAGCTGTTAACGCCCTCAGCCCTTGCCCCAGAAATTATTTTCTATGTAAGATATAGATGAACTATTGTAATAATCAAATATGCATATATATGTAGAGTATATATATATATATATATATATATATATATACATATATATATATAGTTAATCCTCAGTATTCACATGTTTAACTTCACAACTTCAAGCACTTGCATGATTTTTTAGGTACCTCATTTTCACCTTCACGTTGACAATCGTATACATTCATAGCTATGTGCAGTAGAGAAAAAAATGAGAGGGATGATGTACAATGTTTGTGGAGTAGCTAGTATCCTACTGGGGACTTCACTGATCTTGTTCACCCTACTGCTGTAAACAGTTCCCCATGCATCCATTGCATATTTTCATTATTTGACTTTAAAACTCAAGTTTTGTGTTGCAGTTATGCCCCTGAAGCTTAGTGTAAGTGCTTTGGGCTCTCAGGTGATGTTGAGACCTTGCCACTCTTGGTGTTTATCAACAGCAGGGACTAAAGTCCCAGCAACCTCTCCCAAAGTTTTCAGAGGGTAACTAAGGTAGGAAGATTTGCAGCAGTATAACAGAACAAAACCCTCACTATCTGACACAATGGAAGGTAAATTGAGGTTAAAAATGTTTTAGTTTGGAGAAATTCATTTGCTGTACAGCATTTATGGTACTGTAGATTTCATGTGTAATGAAAAGTAAATATTGTCTGAAATTAAATTTGTTAAAATTGAGATGTTAGCATAAAAGGTCACAGAAATCTAAGGAATTATTAAGGAAAATAAATATTTTGCATGTTAACAATTTTAATTTGTGTACTATACTTTATAGGTTATTCCATTTCATTTACTGTGTAAAGTGTAGAATTATCAGAATTATTATTTTTACATATGACATATAGAATTATTGATCAGAAATATCAAAATTAATATTTTGTTATAAGAATTGTATGCAGAAAAGTATTTTCAGCTATCTCTAGTAAAAAGTATAGTTTTCAGACATCACAAGAACTAGATCCCTTATTTGAACTCAAAGGTTAAAAGCGTCAACATCTTCATTTTTTACTTTTATGCTATTTTCTGGGAATATTACCCCTGTGAAAGCTGAGGATTGACTTTAAAACAGATTTATAGTCAGGAAGACTTTGGCTCAAATTCAGCCCCAGATACACATAGATATAAATGTATATGTGTGTATACATAAGTATATGTGTATATATGTATATATGTGTACATAGTATTTAAAGATACATTTACATAAAATCATATATACATTTAAATTTATATAGAACATGTATATAAATACTGTATTATATATGCATATATACATATATTATATACTTCTCTGTGTATATGGTAAAATATCTCAATAGAATGTGAGGTCTTTGAGGAAGTGAACTGTTCCATTTTTCTCTTCATATCTCTAACACCTAGCATAAAATCTGGCACATAGTAGAGCTTAATGACTTGACTTACCAAAATGATATAACATGTGCGTGTGTGCACACACATACATACACATACACACACACACACACACACAGGAGTAGAAAGTCTATTGTGTCTTCCCTAAATATCTAGAAAGAGAAATGGTGATTACCACGAACCAGTATGGCTTCATCAAGAACAGGTCAGGCTAGCCTGATCTCATTTCCCTTTTTTTGACAAATCTGATAAGCTAGTAGACGAGAGGAGTGCTATGATCAAAATATTTCTTTCCCATCATCTCATCAAATCCCAAAGCTTCACTCTCATATTACAATTAACATTATTGCCTAGACTTTGAGTTTATCAGATCATAGATTTAGAACATGAAGGTGATCTAGGTGTCATTCTGAGGCACCTAGGTGAGGTATGGATAGAGCACGAGGCCAAACAGGATTACCTGAATTCAACTTGGACCTCAGACGTTTATTAATTATTTGATCCTGGAAAATTCATTTAACCTCCGTTTGCTTCAATATCCTTATGTATAAAATGGGGATAATAATAACACCTACCTTCCGTAGTTGTAATGACAATAAAATGATACACTTGGGAGGTTCTTTGTAAAACTTCTAAGTACTGTATAAATGTTGTTGTAATTTTACACTTAAGTAAACGGAGGCCCATAGAGCTTTAATGTCTTGTGCATGGTTACAAGCAAACACCTGAGTACTACTACTGAGTAGCTTTGTATCTGTGAATCTGGGGCACGATTGCCATCATTTTAATTCTACTTAAGGTCAGTATGCTGTATTCCGTATCTCATTTGTAGATTTAACTTGTCTTTCCTCTCCTTTCCTTCAAAATTATATTTAGAATCTTTTTAATTAGATCAGTGAATCCCTTCAAATACTTTCCTCTTAGTACAGTAGAAGGCATAGTGTTGGGAAATAGACTAGTCCCATGTGCTAACCTTGTATATCTGAACTGCCATGAAGACATAAATGACATCCTCATCAAATCTGCAGATGGCACAAAACTAGGAAAGAGAGCTAACACAGCGTATGACAGAGGCAGGATCCCAAAGTATCTTGACAGGCTAGATATTGGATCTAATAAAATGAAATTCAACAAGGATAAATGTTAAGCCTTACATTTAGATATTAAAAAAACTTCATAATTTGATTTTTTGAAGACAAATTACAGAGGTAGTTCTAACATCTAATATACTCTAATAAGTACATAAAGTTTGTTGCCTGAAAATAAAAACATTGCGAATTTTTTGAGGGTTTTTCTTCATAAATTTATACTTGGCCTAAGAAATCCTATCTTTTTTCTGGATTTAGGGAAAAGCATGGGCCAGAATTGTATAGGAGTGGAAGAGTTAGCAGGGTTGTAACCTGCTCTATTGTATAGAGGGAAACATGGATCCATCAAAATACCAAAATCATCGACTGGAATTCAGAGATGAAAATATCACTGGTTCTTCCTAGTCATTGGTGTTTCTACTCAAAACTTCCAGATCTCTATTGACACTTTCCAGGTTTCTTCTGTCATTCACTCCCACATGAATAAGCAGAAGTAGAAAGCTATCAGCAGGATTGATGAGTCTTGGCAGGCAAGTGCTCTATCCAATCTTAATTAAATTTTAATCACATTTCAATTATTTATTGATGGTTTACAGAGTCTAGTTTTCTTCTTTGTTTTACCCTGTAGGGAGCTGCATTTCAGGGTGAGAATCATTTATAGTTGATGTGAATCATAGGAGAATCTTTTAATGCAAAAAACCCCCACAGAAGTCGCAGATAAAAAGTGTTTCCTCATGCTTGTCAATGTTCTTCGAGATTGGGGGGAAAACTCCATGGACTTGTTGCAACTGGAGTTATGTCTTTATGTGATTTTCTCTTATGCAGGAGTTTGATTGTTGAAAGACAATGCTACTCTATTTCCTCCTAATACTATGTGTGATGGTGCTTCTCTGGCTGCCCCCATGCATGAAGGCTAAATGTGTGACATTTCACAGTTTCATGGGGTACTCCTATAGGGTACTAAGGGATGAGAGGGGGTGTCTCTCCTCTCTGCAATTGGTTCAAGACCCCATTAGATATTTTCCCCCAGTTTTAGGGATCTAAACACACTTGTTCTATTTAACTAATTAATGAGATTAGCTTTTACAGAGGGATATTTACTTCAAAGACATAGTCAGAATGAACAAAGAAATGTTTTTCTGCCAATACTCTGGTGGTATAACCCCCACCTATAGCAATGTAACAGCAAGGACCCCAACATGCACAGGAGGGTCTAATGTACAGGTTCTTTTCTGCTTTTCTAAAAGGAAAGCAACTTTTCAGGGGTCAACAATCACTGTAATGAAGCACAGATATCACTCACTTAGTTCAGGGGAAAGAGTCAGCACCCTGAACTTCAAAAAACTACAAACAGAGAAATAAAGATCAACAGACAGGGCTTCCAACTGTCTGACCATATACATATGTATATATATATATATATATATATACATATATATATAGATAGATAGATACAGTTACCAGAGAGAGAAGCACCAACATCTGGCTTTTCAAGGGAGGGGGGCGCTCCTTAGCAGTTGCCCAGAGTCTTCTCTGGTCAAACACTTCCAATGAGTAAACTCCAAAGGAAAACCTCACCTCAGAGTATTTATACACTTTCCAGAGCTTTAAGGCCTGACCCTCTGAACCAATGCCTCAATAG
This sequence comes from Notamacropus eugenii, assembly GCF_028372415.1. Taxonomy (NCBI): domain Eukaryota; kingdom Metazoa; phylum Chordata; class Mammalia; order Diprotodontia; family Macropodidae; genus Notamacropus; species Notamacropus eugenii. Next base: position 403,421,032 of record NC_092873.1, read on the forward strand.
AAATTAAGGAAAGGAAATGAAGATCTTTAACTGTTCCCCCCACCCCCCTTTAACCTTAAATTACCATTACAAGCACTTTGTTCTCTGGGGAGGGAAAGAGGATTAGGTTCACTTTTTCATTCAGTTCTTATATAGTACTAGTCCCATGAAGTTCAAAGTCCAAAAGTCCCTGGCTTCCTAGGGCTTCCTTAATGGGCTGGTTTACAACATCTAGCCTAGAATCCTGGATTCCAAGTTCCCAGTGGCTCAAGCTCCTGAAGAACTCTACTTTCCACACCGAGAACTAAAAGGAACACATGAAACAAGATCAAAATTTTGAACCTCTTTCTCTTGGGCTCACAGCCAAGATAAGGTGGCCCTCTGGAATGGTCGCGTGCCGTAGGTGAATAAGACCTTTGCCCCCTGATACCACTAGGAAGAGAAAGAGAAAGAGAGATACTGTGGCTCTATCAGACAAATTTAAATATGAAGCAAGTTCAAGATTCACAACTTGGAAACAGGCTACTCCTAACCACACAGCAGGCAATACAGGATGTCTTCTCTCAAATGTATATCCATGGTATCTCACACATGGATACCTCCATTTAGTTGGTATGAACTTGGGCCAAAACCATAATATGAATTTATATATTATTATATTTGGTAAAATACCACTTAATGGATAGTGGATTTGTCATCCTAACAGCCAGATATCTTACAGGGATTAATAATTGGTACAGAATATAGAAGTTTTCTACTCAAAATTGTTTTTTTTCCTATTAAACTTTAAATAGTTAAGTTTCAATTTTATCTAGTAGTATTATCTCAAGGAAGCAAGGTGGCACAGAGGATAGAGCACTGAACTTTGAGTCTGAGAGTCTTGAGTTCAAAACTTGCTTCAAGTGCTTGTCGGCTATAAGACCCTGGGAAAGTTACTTAGGCTATGTGCCTCAGTTTCCATTTCTATAAAGTGGTAGAAATAATAATGCATACCTCTCAGAGTTGTTGTGAGAATACAATAAGATATTTATAAAATGCTCTGCAGACATTAAACTGTTATATAAATACTATTACTGTTAGTAGCAGTTTAACTATTTACACAATGTTTTTAAGCAATGATTCAAGGTCATCTAATATTGAAGGAAGTACAATACAAAGATTCAGTTAGGTATTTTTCACACTACCTTGTCATTTTCCCCATATACTGATTAATACAGTATACTCTAGTTTTCTCCAGGTTTGAATAGATAGATACATTATAACCTAAGCTTGATTATAGAACCTGCTTAGAATTTGTCTATGATTCTGGCATATGGCAAAGTAGATTTTTATCTAAATTCTTTGCAGAGGGTATCTTCCTAGCCTTTGATTTCTCTCTGTTTGGAAAGGCCTTTAGCTATCTGCCTAATCAAATGGAAGACACGATTTACCTCTGTGAATCTGTCCCCTCATATCCACTCATAATACTGGTACCCTTCATGAAGTCATCACCATTTCTTGCCTAGTAGCCTTCTGGCTTTTCCCCTGCCTTCTGTTTTTCTCTCCTCCAATCCATCCTTCAAAAGGGTCCTGAAATATTCTTATTACTGTGTTCATTTGACCATAACATTCTCCCACACAGAAACTTGGAATGGTTCTTTATTGCCTAAAGGATAAAATGCAAATTCCTAAGTCTGGCATTTAAGGTCCTGAATCATTTGGCTCCAATATCCCTTAAAAGTCTCATTTTACATCACTTTCTTTCATGTGCTTACTGCTCTGGCCAAACTGGACTATTTGCTTTTCCCTGAATTAGACCTGCTGTCCCCTGTCTTTATGCATTCAAACTGACAGTCACCCTGCCTAGTACCATATCCTCCTTATCCCTGTTAAACTCATTATCTTCTTTCAAGGCTCAGCTAAGGAGTCATTTTCTCAACAAAACTTTTCATGATACCCCAAACTGAAAGCATTTTTTCCTTTAATTTTCCCATTTTATCTGTAGCTCATCCTTTTCTTTTCCTCCTATCACATTCTATCTTGCATTATACTTATCTATTCCCCAAATCCCCCTTCCTCCAACACATAAACAATTTCCCCAGTAGATTCTAAATTCCTTGAAGACAGATAATATGTTTTTCTTCTTTGTAGTTTCAGAACCTAGAATGGGTCCTAGGGACTTAACCAATATTATTGGATCGGACTGAATGAACTCTCAATACTTTCTTTGATTTCCCAGCATTTTTCTCCGACCTGATGGCAAATCAGAAAGAGAACATATGTCCAGGCACGAGGTCTGTGGTTTGCATAAAAATCATATGACTGAATTTTTCCAGTCAGTATTTTTTTGGCAGATAATTTCCAAATTGCTTCAGGTTATACCCTCCCTTCCAACAGAGAGCTAGTTGCTAGGTATTTACAAATTATTTCCCTACAAATACAATGCTACCTTTCCTCATTAAAAAATTTCCCAAGGAACTCTGCTGCTTTTTTCAGAGTGGCATCTGATTTTGCCTTTCTGTTAAAGATAATCAATGTTACTAAAATCCAAGTTTATACCAGAATAAAAAAATTCAAAATAGATGTAAGCATTATTTTTAAATAACAATGCTCTAAAATAAAGGTAAAGAATTATTTACTGGTCTTCTTTTAGAAGATATGGCACTTAGGAAATAAAAACAGATGCCTAGATATCCTTAGGTTCTGAAACACAATGTAGGGAAATGCCTTAGAAACTGAATCAATTTTTATATTTCATTCATTCAAGAGACATTTATTAAGTGCTTACTGCATACTTGGCACTGTGCCATGCTCCATTCATTATGCAAAGAGGAATAAGGGAGATATGGGCCCTGCCCTCAAAAATTTACAGTCTAGTTGAGAAGACAAAACATGGATACAGAGAGCTCCACTATAAAGCAGAAGCCGTGGAATATGAGAATAATTCTGTTTGGCAAATTGGAATGAGATGGACAATTGAGCTCAGAACTTTAAGCAAATCCGTAATTGTCATCCAGGATCATTGACAATGTCTTTCTTACTATTAAAATAACAGTGAATGTGGGAGGAGAATGTAGCAGCAACCTCAGCTGTGCTGTCTAATTAAGCTGTATTTGCATTTCAAAAATCAACACCTTAGTCCATATTCAAATTATTCAGCTATAGGTTATAATAGTAAGTATGAACTTTGATTGCTAATTTTACAACACAATTTCTCTACAAGACCACTGACAGGCAAAGCTCAGCTCATAATTAATTAATTTTTCTTTTAAAAAATAATGAAAGAACTGTAGGACAACATGCTATAAAGTGTTCCAACCTGGGAACTCAAAAATATTTGAGTTTATGATTAAACATAATGATGGGGAGGTGGGGGGCATCTGGAATAGAATTTACATGGCTATCTTTAAAAATAGCTCCTAAATCATTCTTTTCCTGGTTTGAAACAAATATTGCATGTATATTTCAGCACACTTCAATAGATCTGAGCTCTCATCCTTTGGGGATGTGCCTTTCAAGGATACAGACTGCATTCCATTCATGCCTGTCCATTCTGTCCATATCTTCACATGAATTTACTCATGGGGTCCAGCCACTAGAGTGAGCACCTTCTTTGAGCTCTCCTGACATTGAAGGATTATCAATGGAAGGTGCACACATTTGGCTCTTCCTCTCTTATTGACAATTGACCCTTATTTTTCCCAGTGGTACATTTTTCTAATCATCTAATAGCATCCTTCATATAACTCCCCATAATCTTTATTTTTAATGTGTTGTAGCCTGCTCACACCCCCTGTGTGCCTATCCAGTGTTCTTTGGATGATCTCAGTTTCAGTTCTTTGAACATCAGACTATTCTTTTACTCTTAGCTATCCAATATTCTTGGAAAATTCCTAGTGCTAAAAAAATGTGGGGATTCATTTTATGGAAAAGACTGCAATTGTTAAAAGCAGTATAATTTTGTAAAAGAAATTCAGCTAACTCTCTCCTGTTCAATTCTAGATTAAGCTCATTTGAAATTTCTGTCCTAGATATGCGTTGGAACTATCAGTTATATCTCCAATCATATATCATAACCTGGACCATAAGAATTCTCCATCCACTTAAATTTATTACGTGGATAGTGGCACAAATTTTTAAAGTGATGGTGAATCTCATTTAGTGGTCTCTGCAATGTTCTTAGGTTTGATGTGCATTCATCAAAATATTTTCCAAAAACAGAATCACCTCATCTTCCATACAGAACCTATCTCCTATTGTCTAAACTCAGTCTTCTATGATGGTGCTGAAACACCTTTGGCAAGCAGATTTCTCCTTTTTATACCTTGCTTATTAATGTTAATTATCAAAATGTTATTGAATAATGCTATCTCTGTTGCTGTATCTTTCAAAGAATATGAAAAGACTGAGATGCCTAGCCTCAGAAGCTAGTAGAAAGGATTAGGAGCTAAACAGTATGCAGGATTATATATATGTATGTAATATACATATAGGATACATGTATGTAATATACATACAGGACATATGTATATAATGTACAGGACACATGTGGATAATATACATACACATGTATATGTATATAATACACATATACCTATCATGCATTAAGTACAAATAGAAAAAGAGGAAAAGTTCCCTGTTCTCTCACATTCTAGTTAGGAGAGACAATACACAAAAGAAAGGACAGCTACAGGGTGGATGGTTTGCACTATGACTGCAGAATAGTCAATAGCATAGCATTATAATAATAGATTAGAAGCAGGAAAAGGATCAAGAAAGGTATGATGAACTCTTTCAGATAATTAAAAAACTTCAGGATGGATAGCTAGAACATCATGGTTCTTGGTCATGATGGAAGATTGGCACCAGCATACAACATTTTCAAAAAGTGCTATTCAAGATAGATGCAATGCTGCAATATCTTATCAAGACAAATTTATTCTTTGTGGAATTGCATGCATAGTAACTGAAGGAGTCATATTTGCACATGTGAACTTTATAATTATTGTGAATTTTGTTAATAAATTGAATAATATTACTTTTAAAAAAGTTCATATCAGAGTGGATGACAAGTTCCAGGGGGTCCTTAAGTTCCGTCAGTAGGTTAAGCAATAATGCATTATAGAAGCAGGGTGGGTGATAAGACTTCGTGGTTTTACAGCTTGTTAGAAGGTATAGAATTGGTGACTCTTAGCTCACCTAAGTCAACAGATCAGTCACAGTCTGGATAGGTTCTAGGCAGGTCTGTGCAGCAGAAGGAAAGAATGAAGAACGCAAGGGGTAGGCTTCTCCTAGTGGAGACTAGTCTTCCCATCATCTGTTCACTTCAGAAGGATTCTAGGATGGCCTAAGGCCAGGCGAAGGAAGGACAATAGACCCAAGGGGGAAGGGTGCCCCTTTTTAAAGTAGGCTTCCTGTCACTTAACCATCCTAGATGGGTTCTTTCACACCATTAAGATATTATTTAGTAATGGTGACCCAGAAGATGCTAGAGTAGTTACTTTTTGTATACTTATCTAAACCTCAATACTTCCAAAAAAATAAAAAGAATTATGTGCCAGATGTTGAATACACAAGTTAAGAAAACAACATTGTTCAAGTTAACCGTATAAAATGAAATTGGAGAACTCCAATATCTAAGACCAGAACCAGGCCCCCATAAGCTCCGTAATGAGGAGATTGAAGTTGCCTAGCCTCAAAGTTTGAGGATTTGAATAGCAGTGGAAGAGTTAGGAGCTAAAAAATAGTATGCAGAAAATCTAGAGACTTCTGGGAGCCAAGATGGCAGAGTAAGCAGTAAGTTGCTCTCTTTCTCCCTTATTGAACTTGAAAAACCAAGAAAATATTGCCCCAGAAAAAATCCTCAAATAGTGGAGATAGCAGAAAGGTGGGGTGCAACTGTCTTTTACCTCATGAGGATAGGTGGACTAATGGGAAAGGTCCCTCTTACTGTGACTGAAGGAGACCAGTACAGCACTGGAGGCATCCCAGCAAGACCTACCTCAGCGGACTAGCAGAAGGTCCTGAGCCCCAGGGTAATGGAGCAGGCAAACACCAACATCAAGACCCCCTATGCCTTGGCATAATCAGGGGTACTACCAGATGCCAGCATGGAGAATCATCACTTGTGCTAATGGATGAGTGTGCATCAGTGAATGAGCCTATCCATGCTATAGCACAGCTCTGGGTGAGGAGGCAACCTTCAGTGACCAGACTACCCCCAACTCCTACCCTCTTCCCCATTAGCTTCAGTGTAACCTTGGGAAAACAGAAAAACCCCATCTGGTCTTGGCACACATCAGCCACCACAGCACCAGGTAAGCTACAGCTTTGACAGCCTCTGTTGGCTAGCATCTGAAGCCCCAGCAGACAAAACCAGTAACCAGAGCACCAGCCCCCAGCACAAGAAGTCTGAGATCTACCCCCAGAGCCCTAGAAGTAGAGATAAACTTTAAAAGCCAGGAAAAAGGCAAAAACCATGAGCAAAAAGCAACATAGGAAAGCAAAGACCATAGATCTTACTATGAAGAGAAGATCAAAACACAAATTTAAAAGAGGACAGCAATGCCAATACACCCACATCTGAAACCTCAAAGGAGAATATGAACTGGTATCAAGCCAAAAGGCCTTATTGGAAGAGCTTGAGAAGAATTTTAAAAGTCAAATTAGAGAGATAGAAGAAATATTGAACAATTCTTTTAAAAATCCAATTGGCAAAATGGAAAAAAACTTACACTGAAGAAACCAACTCCTTAAAAAGTAGAATTTTCCAAATGAAAAAAGAGGTACAAAAACTAACTGAAGAAAGCAATTTGTTAAAAATTAGAATTGGGCAACTATAAGCTAATGACTCTATGAGACATCAAGAATCAGTCAAACAAAATCAAAAGAATGACAAAATAGAAGATAAAATACCTCATTGGAAAAATAAATGACCTGGAAAATAAATCTAGGAGATATCATTTAAGAATTTTTGGTCTACTGGAAAGTCATGATGAAAAAAGGGTCTGGACAAAATCTTTTCAAGAAATCATCAAGGAAAACTTCCCTGAGGTCCTAGAAGCAGAGGGAAAAGAGTCATTAAAAGAATCCCTCGATCACCTCCTGAAAGAGATACCAAATTTAAAATGCCAAGGAATATTGTAGCCAAATTCCAGAACTGTCAGGTTAAGGAGAAAAATGCTGCAAGCAGACAGAAAGAAACAATTCAAATATTGTGGAACCAAAGCCAGGATTACTCAGCCCCTTCAGCTTCTAAATTAAAAGATCAGAGGGCTTAGAATATGATAGTCTACAAGGCAAAGGAGCTTGGATTACAGCCAAGGATCAACTGGTCAGCAAAATTGAGTATAATCTTTCAGGGGAGGAGATGGACACTCAGTAAAATTGGGGACTTCCAGACCTTCCTTAAGTAAAGACCAGAGGTCAACAGAAAATTTGATCTTCAACTACAAGACTCAATAGACATATAACAAGGTAAACAAGAAAGAAAAAAATCCCAAAATGTTACCAATAAGGGCAAACTGTTTATGCACCTATGTGAGAAATAATATGTATAATTCTTGAGAACTGTATCATTTAGAAAGGATATACATAGACAGAGGCTGTGGGTAAAAATTGACTGATGTGATGACAAAAACCTAATTAAGTGGTGAAAAGGGACTGAAATGGGAGAAGAGGAAAGGAAGCATCAGAAAAGGGTAAATTACATCACATGAAGAGACACAAAAATATTACAGCAGACAGAAAGAAGGGAGGGAGATGAGCATTGTTTGAAATTTATTCTAATTGGATTTGGCTCAAGGCAGGAATAACATACTCAGGTATAAAAGTCTTACTTGCCCTAGGAGGAGGGAAAAAGGAGAAAGAAAAGTGAGGGGTGGTTATAAGGGAGGGAAGGAGTAATAAAGGGAAAGGGGAAGAAAAGGGAAGAGGCTTGGAGAAGGGAAGGAACACTGAGGGAGGTGGTGGTCAAAAGCAAAACTCTAGTGAGGAGGGAAAGGGAGAAAGGAGAAATAAAAGCATAAACATGGGAGGCAGGAAATAGGATGAAGAGAAAGACACAGATAGTATTCATAACTGTGAATGATGAACTCTCATTAAAGAGAAACACATAGCAGAATGGATTAAAGACCATAATCCTACAATATGTTGTCAACAAGAAACACATTTGAAACAGAAGGATATACACAGAGCTAAGATAAAAGTCTGGAGTAGAATATATTATGCTTCAGTTGATGTTAAAAAAGCATGGGTAGCAATCCTGATCCCAAACAAAACAAAAGCAAAAATAGATCTCATTAAAAGAGATAAGGAAAGAAATTATAGACCAATTTCCCCAATGAAGATTAATACAAAATTTACATAAAATATTAGAAAAGAGATTACAGCAATTTATCATGAGGATAATACACTATGATCACGTAGGATTTATACAAGGAATGCAAGGCTGCTTCTACATAAGGAAAAGTATCAGCATAATTGACTATATTAACAATAAAATAGAAACCACATGATTATCTCAATAGATGCATAAATTTTTTTGACAAAATGCAACATAGATTCCTATTAAAAATCATGAGAGAGTATAGGAATATGTAGATTCTTCATTAAAATGAGTAGCATCTACCTTAAAACATCAGCATTCAATATATGTAATGGGGACAAACTAGAAGCATTCCCAGTAAGATCGGGGGTGCAATGAGAATGTCCATTATCACCACTGTTATTCAGTACAGTACTAAAAGTGTTAGCTTTAGCAATGGGAAAAAAGAGAAATTGAAGGAATTAGAATCAGCAAAGAAGAAACAAAGCTATCACTCTTTGCAGATGATATGATGATATACCTAGAAAATCCTAGACAATCAAGTAAAAAACTACTTGAAATAATAAAAAAAAAGCTTTAGCAATGTTGAAGAATATAAAATAAACCCACAAAAATCATCTGAATTTCTATATATTACTAACAAAGCCCAATAGCAAGATATAGAAAGATAAATTCCATGTAAAGTTACTACAGATACTATAAAATATTTGGGAGTCTACCTGCTAAAACAAACACAGGAACTATATAAACACCATTACAAAATACTTTTCACACAAAATCAAAACTAAATAATCGGAAAAACATTAGCTGCTTATGGGTAGGCCAAGCTAATATAATAAAAAAATGACAATTCTACCTAAATTAATTTACTTATTCAACACCATACTCATCAAACTACAAAAAAAATATTTTATAAAGTTAGGAAAAATAATAACAAAAATTCATCTGGAAGAACAAAAGGTTCATCATATCAAGGGAATTAATGAAAATAATCACAAGGGAAGGTGGTTTAGTCATACCATATCTTAAATTGCCTTATAAAGCAGAAAACATCAAAACTACTTGGCACTAGATAAGAAATAGAGTGGTGGATCAGTGGAATAGTTTAGGTACACATGACATAGTAGTCAATGACTATAGTAATCTACTATTATAAATCCAAAGACTGCACCTTCTGGGATAAGAACTCACTGTTTGACAAAACCTGCTGGGGAAACTGGAAAATAGTATGGCAGAAAACAGGCATAGAGCAACATTTTACACCGTATACCAAAATAAAGTCAAAATGGGAGCATGATTTAGATATGAAGACTGATACTATTAGAAAACTGGGAGAGCAAAGAATAATTTACCTCTCATATTTATGGAGAATGGAAGAATTTATGACCAAACAAGAGATAGAGAACATTATGAAATGTAAAATGAATAATTTTGATTATATTAAATTGAAAAGTTTCTGCACAAATCCAATGCAGCCAAGATTAGGAGGGAAGCAGAAAGCTGGGAAAGAATATTTACAACCAGTGTCTCTGATCAAGACCTTCTAAAATATACAGAGAACTGAATCGAATTTGTAAGAATACAAGTCATTCCCCAATTGATAAATAGTCAAAGGATATGAATAGATAGTTTGCAAAAGAAGAAATTAAGGCTATCTACAGTCATAAGAAAAAATGCTATAAATCACTATTGAGTAAAGAAATGCAAATCAAAATTACTCTGAGATATCACATCACACCTATTAGATTGGCTAACATGACAAAACAGGAAAATGATAAATGCTGGAGAAGATGTGAGCAAATTGGAACACTAAGGCATTATTGTTGGAGTTGTAAACTCCAACCATTCTGGCAAGCAATTTGGAACTGGGCTCAAAGGGCTATGAAAGTATATTCTTTGATGCAGCAATATCTCTTCTAGGACTATATTCCAAAGAGATCATACAGATGGTAAAAGGACCCAAACATACAAAAATATTTATAGGAGCTCTTTTTGTGGTGGCAAAGAATTAGAAATTGAGGTGATGTCCATCACCTGGAGAATGGCTGCACATGTAGTGGTATATGAATGTAATGGAATACTATTGGAGTATAGAAGTGGACTTCGGAAAAAGCTGAAAAAACTTACATGAACTGATGTTGAGTGGTGTGAACAGGAGAACACTGTACACAGTAACAGCCACATTATGCAATGGCTAACTTTGATAGACATCTCTTCTCAGCAATGCAAAGTTCTAAGACAACTACAAAAAAGAAAATGGAAAACTCCAGGATGGAAAATGCTGTCCACATCCAGAAAAAGAACTATGGAGTCTGAATGCAATTTGAAGTATATTATTTGCTCTCTATCTCTCCTCCTCTTTTTTTTTTTTGTTTCTTCTTTCTTGTGGTCTCTTCCATTGATTCTAATTCTTCCTTACAACATGACTAATGTGAAAATAAGTTTAATATGAATGTATATGTTGAGCCTATATCAATATCAACACTGTCTAGGGTTGAGGGGAGGGGAGAAATGGGGAGAAAATTTGGAACTCAAAATTTTATGAAATTGAATGTTGAAAACAAAAAAATAAATAAATTTATTTTTAAAAATTTAGAGAAAATTGACTGGGCATATAAGAAAAATACTAAAAGAATTTTATTTAAGGGAAGCCTGAGTAAAAATCTAGCTTACAAAACAATAAATCACAGAGAGAAGTTCATAAAAGGAGACTAAAAAAATGAATAAAAATTGAGAGAAAAATTAACAAGTATTTTACTATGAAGGAAACTGAACCAAAATGTTCCAGTAATAAAGGAAATCCTGTAGACTCCCTAGATATTGTGGAATAAAATGCAAAATATTCCATAATTTTTAAAAACAAAGAAATACAATTTTTAAAAGAAAATATTAAAATTTCAATTAGGTAAGAAATAAGAAATATCACTACAGCTTAAAACTCATAGATATCATAGTAGAAAAATAAAAATACAAAAATTGCTCTAAAGAAGTAGAATCTTATAGAGAAAGAATAATAGATATGGAACACAAAAGTATTGAAGTGGAAGAAAATATGGCAAAAAAGTAGTAAATGACACCAATTTCACAAAAAAAAAAAAAATCAAGCATTCTATCCAAACCAATGTGACCAATCTCAAAGATAAGATGCACAGAAATAACAAGGATTATGGTTCTTCTAAAAGAAAATGATACATAAAGAAAAATCCAAATGCCACAGAGTTGGAAATAATGTAAGTAAACTGCTCTGCACTTCTGAATAAAGACAACATAGTACTAATCAACTGAATCCATAGATCACTACCAAAGAAAAAAATTATACTCAAAACTTCAGAAGCATGTTGTGGTTAATTTTTCTTTTGTTCTAATTTTTAAATAAATATAGATACCTTTTACTTTTATATGATCTTCATTCCCAAATAAATCCTTCTCTGCTCTCCTAGTTAGGAAGTTATTCCAAGATGGCTGGATGGGGAAAAAACAATTTGGAGCAATACTCTTCCCTTTTGATTTCTCTTTGCCTCTTCCTGGACAGGAAAGAGAGGTATTTCTCTTCATACCACTTAGATGAGAAAGGGGTTACCAACTACAACTCAAGTCAAAAGGCATTTATTAAGCACTTCTCATGTGCTGAGCACTGGAAATAAAAAGAAAAGTACAACTAATCCCTGTCTTCAAGGTATTTACAATCTAATGAGGGTGAAAACATGTGAACAACTATGAAAATAAGATATACACAGGACAAATTAGAGGTAACCTCATTAGCATTACTGTGGACTAGGAAAAGTTTTTTGCAGAAGGTAAGTTATTAGTTGGGACTTGAAGAAAGTCAGGAGAGGTAACGAAGGAGAGCATACTAAGTATGGGAACAAGCAATAAAAATTCATGGAATCTGTAGATATAGTGCCACATGAGGAAAGATATACTGTCATGTGGGGTGGAAGAGGAGAGTAAAGGAGGTGAAATATAAGAAGACTGGAAATATAGCAAAGGGCCAAGTTATGAACAACTTTAAAAATTAGAGTATTTTTTATTTGATGCTAGAGGACATAAGGAGTCACTGGAGTTGACTGAGTGGAGCATGGTAAAAGTTTTCAGAATATCAATTTGATAACTGAATGGAGAATAGACTAGAATGGGATGAGACTTACGGCAGGTAGACCAACAAGCAGGTTATTGATTACAATAATCTAGCCAGAAGATGATGAGAGTTTCCAGCACAATGGTGGCAGTGCCAAAGGAGAGAATTGAACATAAAGGAAAGATATTACAAAGGCAGTTATCAGGCCTTGGCAACAGATTGGAAATGGAAGAGGGAGTGACAGTGATGATTTGTGAAACTGGGTGATTGGGAGGATGGTGGTACTCTCAGCAGTAATAGGGAAATTTGGAAAATATGGGATAGAGGATCACTGATATTGCCATTTGCCCTTCCAGTGAATCTTAAAATCTTCTAGATCTTGTCATCTGTCTATCCCTTTATTTGCCAAATTTGCCATATTTTCTTCTATTTTTTCATTCTTTTGTCATTTTTTTGTTTCTTCATATCTCATGGAATCATTAGCTTCCACTTGTCCAATTTTAGTTCTTAAGGAATTATTTTCTTCAGTTAAATACTTAATTCCACATGGTCAAGTCTTGGCTCATGCCTTCCCTTCAGGCAACAAAGGGATAAAAAAAACAGCTAATGATTTATACAGGTAAATTGCTATCATTTGCTTCATGAAGTAGACTGGTTTCTCCTTCCCTGCTCTCCTTCATCCCCATCCTCCAAAAAAGAAGAAATCAAATCTAAAATTACTGTTCCAGTAAATAGCAGTCTTTTAGAAATTTAGGATAAGTCTGTTATCTCATTGGTCTACTATTGTCTCTATTGGTCTATACCTTCCTGAAACCTTAACAGAATGACAGAGTTGGCAAGGACTTTAAAGATGATTTAATCCAATCAATGTCTAAATAATAAGAGAAGGCTTGTGGTTTAACTTGGCAAACCTTGGGGTTGGGGGTAAGAATGAAAAGAAGGTATGGGTGCACTAGATAATAGTTACCAAGACACAGATATACAAAAATATCTCTAGAGAAGCAGGATATATGTACAACTTGGTGTAGAGGAGGAGGTATATGGGCCTCAGGCAAGATGATTTTCTTCCCAACTTAAGAAGAAGATTGCAATCAATAATCTTGCCCTAGTGTCAAGTTGTACAAGGTTCATGTCACTCTTCCTAGTTCAGTATGGGCCTGCCTGAATTGTGCCATACAATAAAGCAACTTCTCTATGATACAGAAAAAGGCTGGAAATTTTATATAGAAATGGTGAAGTTATAGGGTGTTTATCAGGAATGTTGTAGATGTTATCTTCACTTCCAATTAGTGAAAATTTTAGGCACAGAAGATTCCTGAGATAGAAGTAAGTATCTCTAAAAAAAGGAGGAAGGAGGAGGGATCACAGTTAGGTCAGAAAGTCTAGGTCTAGATAACCAGAGCCTTTTTGGATTATCATGATAAAAAATAAATGAAGGAAGGAAGGAAGGCAAGGGAAAGGAAGGGAAGGGAAACAAGGAAAAGATAGAAGGAAAGGAAGGGGATAGAATCTGTAAACTATAAGGCTCTGTATATTTCATTTTCTGATTAAATCCTGTGGATAATTAGATCAGGGAAGGAGAAATCAAAGAGATGGTTAGTGAACATTTTGAAAAGAAAAGAGTAATTACAAAGAAGCAACATGGGTTTCTCAAGATGAGATACGTTAGCAGGGGTAGGGAATCTGTGGCCTCAAGGCCACATTTGGCCTTCTAGGTCCTTGAATGCAGCCTTTTGACTGAGTCCAAGTTTCACAGAACAAATCATTTTATTAAAGGGTTTTGTTGTGTGAAGTTTGGGTTCAAAGGGCCACAGTTTAACAGTTAAATTAATTTTATTTAAGTTTATTTTTATAGGCTTACTAAACTGATAGATCAGCGGGATGTAGACAAAATTTGCAGCAGTGTATAGTAAGAAATAATGGTGGATTTAGAGTCATAGGTGAGATTTACAAGCTATAGAGTCAGAAGATGGAAGTTCAAATATCACTATGTCACTAGATAGAGATATTACTACATGACCTTTAAAGTCCCTTCCAGTCCTAAATATATGATCTTAGCTATGCTGTGGCAAAGCATTTGAGCAAAGTATCTTGTCTTATTCTTCTGGAAGAGATGTTGAGATGTGGACTAAAATTCAGAAGTGTTAAACTCAAATAGAAATTGATTCCTATGGGCCACATATTGGTTTAAAACAACTATGAATTACCATTGCCCATGTTCTTAGCCTGATTTTGACATCTCTGGGTAAATAATGGTACATTTAGGTGAATTTAGAAGTGGGTAAGTGGCCCAACTCAAAAAGTAATCATTATTAATGGAAAGTCAACTGGAAAGAAGCTCTCCAGGGAAAAACCCCTTGTGCTGTTTAATGTGCATATTTTATTGATGATTCAGATAAAAGCATAGATGACATACTTATCAAACTGGCACATGATGCAAAGATGGAAGTAACAGACAACTGGATGGAAGTCAAGCTGAAAAAAGATCTTGAAAAGGTAGAGCAGAGGTATCAAACATGGAGTTATACATGCCCCACAATACTCTTGAGTGTCACCCAAACCAGATTAAAAAGGTAATTGGGAAATATTGAAGAAAATAAAAATACAATAAAACATAAACATTACATTTTTAAACTAAGTTAATATATAGTCTACTGGTCTTCTTTTGTACAGATTAGTAACCACCATTCCTATTTGACTTTGCCGTCACAGAGCTAGAATATTGGACTGAAACTAATGATGAAATTTGGTAGTGGTGAATGGAAAATCTTTTTATTTAATGAATTTTATTTATTTTCAGTGTTCTACAATCACTACCATGTAACTTAGATTTCCACCCCTCTCCCCTCCCTCCCTGAGATGGCATACAATTTTATATAGGTTCTACACGTACATTCCTGTTAAATACATTTTCACTATAGTCATGCTGTATAGAAGAATTAAAATGAATGGAAGAATTCATATAACAAACTAGAACATAATACACACACACACACACACACACACACACACACACAAAATGATCTGCTACATTCTGTGATTAAATTCCATAGTACTTTCTCTGGATATGGAAGGCATTTTGCCTTAAAAGATCATTGGGAATTTTTTTAAGTCCTTGCATTGCAATGAAGTTCCAAGTCTACTAGAAAAAACTCTCGCACACACAGTGGTCGTTGCTGTGCACAAAGTTCTCCTGGTTCCACTCCTTTTGCTCAGCACCAGATCACATAAGTCTTTCCAGGCCTCTCTGAAGTCTTCTTGTTCATCATTTCTTATACCATACAATAGTATTCCATTACATTCATTACCATAATTTATTCAGCCGTTGATGGGTATCTCTTTGATTTCCAGTTTTTGGCCACCACAAAGATGGCTGCTATAAATATTTTTGTACATGTGAAACCCTTTCCCATTTTTATGATCTCTTGGGGATACAGTTCTAGAAGCGATACTGCTGAGTCAAAGGGTATGCACATTTTTGTAGCCCTTTGGGCGTAGTTCTAAATTGCTCTCCAGAATGGTTGGATGAGCTCACAGCTCCACCAACAACGAATTAGTGTTCCAACTCTTCCACATTCTCTCCAACATTTATCATCTTCCTGTTCTGTCATGTTTGCCAATCTGATAGGTGTAATGTGGTACCCTAGAGTTGTTTTGATTTGCATCTTTCTAATCAACAGTGATTTAGAGCATTTTTTCATATGACTATAGATATCTTTAATTTCTTTCTCTGAAAACTGCCTGTTTATATCTTTGATCATTTATCAATTGGGGAATAACTTGTATTTTTGTACATTTGACTCAGTTCTCTATATATTTTAGAGATGAAGCCTTTATCACAGACACTAGCTGCAAAAATTCTTTCCCAGTTTTCTGCATCCCTATGAATCTTGGTTGCATTGGGTTTGATTGTGCAAAAACTTTTCAGTTTGATATTATCAAAATTATCCATCTTGCACTTCATAATGCTCTCTATCTCTTCTTTAATCAAAAATTCTTCCCGTCTCCATAAATCTGATAAATACACTATTCCTTGCTCCACTAATTTGTCCATAGCATCAATCTTTATACCTAGATCATGTATCCATTTGGACTTTATTCTATGGTGTCAGGCATTGGTCTATGCCTAGTTTCCACCACACTGTTATACAGTTTTTCCAGAAATTTTTGTCGAACAGTGAGCTCTTATCCCAGAAGATGGGGTCCTTGGTTTTACCAGACAGAAGATTGCTATATTCATTGCCTACTGTACCTTGAGTACCTAGCTTATTCCACTTGTCTACCCTTCTGTTTCTTAGCCTCTACCAAGTGGTTTCAATAATTGCTGCTTTATAATACAATTTGAGATCTGGTAGTGCTGGGCCACCCTCCCTAGAATTTCTTTTCATTAGTCCTCTTGATATTCTGGACCTTTTGCTCTTCCTGATGAATTTTGATATTATTTTTCCAGCCCTAGAAAATAATTATCTGATAGTTTAATTGTTATGGCACTAAATAAGTAAATTGATTAAGGTAGAATTGTCATTTTTATTATATTGGCTTGGAAAGCAACCGATGTTTTTCCACTTACTTAGATCTGACTTTATTTGTACACAAAGTGTCTTGTAATTGTGTTCATATAGTCCCTGGGTTTGTTTTGGCAGATAAACTCCCAAATATTTTCTAGCATCTTCCCTAGCTTTAAATGGGATTTCTCTTTCTATCTCTTGCTGTTGGGCTTTGTTACTAATATATAGAAATGGAGAAGACTTGTGTGGGTTTATTTTGTAACCTGCAACTTTGCCAAAGTTGTTTATTATTTCAAATAGTTTCTTACTTGAATCTCTAGGAT
Source organism: Notamacropus eugenii (assembly GCF_028372415.1). NCBI lineage: Eukaryota > Metazoa > Chordata > Mammalia > Diprotodontia > Macropodidae > Notamacropus > Notamacropus eugenii. The sequence continues at coordinate 403,438,225 of NC_092873.1, forward strand.
TCTCTAAGTATATCATCATATCATCTGAAAAGAGTGATAACTTAGTTTCTTCTTTGCCTACTCTAATTCCTTCAATTTCTTTATCTTGTCTAATTGCTAAAGCTAACATTTCTAGTATCATATTGAATAACAGTGGTAATAATGGACATCCTTATTTCACTCCTGATCTTATTGGAAATGCATCTAGCTTATCTCCATTGCATATAATGTTTGCTGAAGGTTTTAGGTAGATACTGCTTATTATTTTATGGAAAGTTCCCTTTATTCCTATGTCCTCCAGTGTTTTTAATAGGAATGGGTGTTGTATTTTGTCAAAAGCTTTTTCTGCATCTATTGAGATAAGTATGTGGTTTCTGTTAGTTTTGTTGTTGATATGATCAATAATGTTAATAGTTTTCCTAATATTGAACCAGCCCTGCATTCCTGGTATGAATCCTACCTGATCATAATGTATTATTCTCATGATAAGATGTTGTATTCTTTTTGCTAAAATCTTATTTAAAATTTTTGCATCTATATTCATTAGAGAAATTGGTCTATAATTTTCTTTTTCTGTTTTGTTTCTTCCTGGTTTAGGTATCAAAACCATATTTGTATCATAAAAAGAATTTGGGAAGACTCATTCTTCCCCAATTTTCCCAAATAGTCCATGTAGTATTGGAATTTACTGTTCTTTAAATGCTTGATAGAATTCCCTTAAATCCCTCTGGCCCTAAAGATTTTCTCCTAGGGAGTTCATTGATGGATTGTTCAATTTCTTTTTTCTGAGATGGGGTTGTTTAAGTATTCAGCTTCCTCTTCTGTTGATCTGGGCAATTTATATTTTTTACAATACTCATCCATCTGGTTTAGATTGTCAAATTTATGGGAATAAAGTAGGGCAAAGTGATTTCAAATTATCGTTTTAATTTCCTCCTCTTTGGAGGTGAGTTCACCTCTTTCATTTTTGGTATTAGTAATTTGGTTTTCTTCTTCCTTTTTTTAATCAAATAAAGATTTATCAATTTTATTAGTTTTTTAATAAAATCAACTATTAGTTTTATTTATTTGTTCAATAGTTTTCTTAATTTCAATTTTATTAATCTCTCCTTTGGTTTTCAGTATTTTTAATTTGGTATTTATTGGGGATTTTCAATTTGTTCTTTTTCTAGGTTTTTCAGCTACATGCCCAAGTCATTGATCTTCTCTTTCTTTATTTTATTGATGTAGGTATTCAAAGATGTAAAACATCCCCTAAGAACTGCTTTTGCAGTATCTTATAAGATTTGGTAGGTTGTCTCATTATTGTCATTCTCTTGAATGGAGTTGTTGATTGTTTCTATTATTTGTTATTTAACCCACTCCTTCTTTAGGATTAGATTAGTTTCCAATTAATTTTTTGTTTATCTTTCCATGACCTTTTATTACATATAATTTTTATTGCATTTTGATCTGAGAAGGATGAATTGACTATCTCTGCATTTCTGCACTGGATTGTGAGGTTTTTATGCCCTAGAACATGGTCAGTTTTTGTATATGTGCCATGTACCTCTGAGAAAAAGGTATATTCCTTTCTATTCCCATTCAATTTTCTCTAGAGATTTATCATATCTACATTATCCAGAGTTTTATTTACCTCCTTAACTTCTTTCTTGTTTGTTTTGAGGTTAGATTTATCAAGTTCAGAAAGGGGGAGGTTGAGGTCTCCCACTAGTATAGTTTTGCTGTCTATTTCTTCCTGCAACTCCCCCAACCTGTCCCTTAAGAATTTGGAATTCTCAAAATCACTTATTTCATTGAATATCCATGTCCTTGCCTGAAATGTTATGCTAAACCTTGCTGGGTAATTGATCCTTGGTTGTAGTCCCAGCTCCTTTGCCTTATGGAATATCATATTCCAGTTCCTTCGATCTTTTAATGTAGAAGCTGTAAGGTCCTTTGTGATCCTGACTGTAGTTCCTTGATATTTGAATGGTTTCTTTCTGGCTGCCTATAGTATTTTCTTCTTCACTTGATAGTTCTGGAATTTGGCAACAATCTTTATTTTGGGATCCCTTTTGGGAGGTGAACGGTGGATTCTTTTGATGACTATATTGGCCTCTGGATCTAGGACTTCTGGGAAGTTTTCCTTTGATGATTTCTTGAAAGATATTGTCCAGGCTCTTTTTTTCGTCATGGCTTTTTGGTAGGCCAATAATTTTTTAATTTTCTCTCCTTCATCTATTTTCCAGGTCAGTTGTTTTTCCAATTAGATATTTTACATTTTCTTCTATCTTTTCATTCTTTATATTTTATTGGACTGATTCTTGATGTCTCATAAAGCCATTAGATTCTACTTGCCCAATTCTAATTTTTATCACATTGTTTTCTTCAGTTAGCTTTTGCGTCTCTTTTTCATCTATCCAATTATTCCTTTTAAAGAATTATTTTCTTCAGTTAGTTTTTGTTCTTCTTTTTCCATTTGTCCAGTTTTCCCAGTTAGATTTTATGCTTCCTTTTCCATTTGTTCAATTTTCCTTTTTAAAGAGCTGTTCTCTTCAGTGAATTCTTTTTTCATACTTTTAAAATCATTGGCCAGTTTTTCTTCTATTTCCTTCTTTAGCTGTTCCAGGAGAGCTGTCTGTGCATGTGAGCAGTTCATAGTCCCTTCTGAAATTTCAGATGTGAGTACAGTCTCAGTACTGACCTCTTTGGTATTCGTGTTTTGGTCCTTGTCCCCACAAAAAAATTCTATGGTCTTTTCCAGCTTACTTAGCTTCTTCTTGCTCATAATGGTGAGGCCTTGTTTGTTGTGACGTCTGGTTCTTTCAGTTAAAAGCTAGAGACTCTGGTGTTGAGCTGAGTGGTGTGAAAAAGCTAAGGGGAGGTGCCTTTTTTTCTTTTTGTTTTGTGTTTCCCTGGATCAGCCCTGGGCTAGCTTGTTAAGTGTGGGGGAGGGGGTTGTCTGGTCAGGGGAAATCTCCTTAGCTGAGCTAGAGCAAAGGCAAACTCAGTGCTTGGTGATCCTGGCTGCCCTATTGTCTTCCTGTTTCCCCTGGTGTACTTAGGCACACCTGGGTCCTAGTGCAAGTTGCCACACCTCTGGGGCTCTTGTCCTTCAGGTTAGCCTCCATCACAGTAAGAGGAATCCTCCTTAGCTATTTTCCTAGGCTCAGGTGCTATGAGACTGTTTGCTCTTCTGCTGATCCCACTGATACAGGATTTTTCTGGGGAAATATTTTATGGTTCTTTAGAGGTCAACAAGGGGAAGGGGAGGGAGCATTTACCAATCATTCTGCCACTTTGGCTCCTAGAAGTTCAAGTAGGTGACTTATAGATGTTTAATCTGTGGGCTGAAAGTCTCAGGAGCCACTATGGCTGATACCTGGGGCTCAGTGGCTGTCATTCACTCAGCTCCCACTGATCTCCTGGCCTGGACTGCCATTCTGCTGTTCACTGTGCTGCTGCTGACTCAGGCAACCCCAGGGATTTCCTGCCTGGCCATGCTGCTGTGACAATGTGCTGTGCTGTGTGCTGTGAGCTCACCCCCACAGAACAAATCCTTCCCATCGACTTTCCAGTCTGTCCTGGTCTGTTAATCTGCCATAGTCTGTCTCCTATTGGATTCTGCACCTCCAAAATTTGGTCAGATTCTCTTTCTAGAGGTATCTGAAGGAGTTTGTCTGAGAGCTTAGGTGAGTAGTTGCTCTCACTCCACCATCTTGGCTCCACCTTGGAAAATCTTATTTTACACTTGATGTCAAAGAATTAACTTCACAAATACAAGATGAGGGAGGCATGGCTAGGTCTGAAGAAGATATGGGGGTTTTATTGATGAATCAACCTTATAATATGGCAACCAAAAAAAAATATGATTTGGGACTATATTTACAAGCATAGAATCCAGGAATAAGGAGGTGACTGTCATCTACTCTGCCCTAGTCAATTATATCTGGAGAACTGTGTTAAAGACTAGGAACTACATGGCCAGGAACTGGAAATTGAGGGGATGCCCATCAGATGAGAAATAGATGAACAAGGTGTGATATATGCATGTAATGGAGTACTATAGTGCTATAAGAAATGATGAACAGGCAGACTTCAGAAAAACTTGGAAGGATTTATATGAACTGATGCTGAGTGAAGCCAGCAGAACCAGGAGAACATTTTATCCAGTAACAGCCACAGTGTGTGATGACTGATTTTTATAGACTTAGCCCTTCACAGCAATGTAAGGACCTAAAGCAATTTCAAAGGACTAATGATAAAAAATGTCATCCACATCCAGAGAAAGAACTATGGAGTTGGAATGCAGAGCAAAGCATTTTCTTTTTCGTTTTGTTTTGTTTCTCATGGTTTCTCTCATTGGTTACAATTCTTCTATGCAACATGACTAATGTGAAAATATGTTTAATAGGAATGTATGTGTAGAACCCATAACAGAATGCACGCCGTCTTGGGGAAGAAGTGGGGAGAAGGAGGGAGAAAATTTAAAACTTAAGGAAGTGAATGTTGAAAATCAAAAATAAATAAATTAATAAATTGAAAGAAAAAAAAGACTAGGAATGATAGCTTAAGAAGGATATTGACTAGCCAGATGAGAGCAACTATGATAATAAATGTCTTCTATCCATGGCAAATAAAACTCAGTTGAGGGACCTCTGGACATGTAATCTAAAGAGAAGATGGAGGGTGGTACACATGCTGTCATGTGGAAGGGGAATTTTACTTGTTTTGTTTGACCCTAAAGTGAAGAAAACCAAGAAAATAAACAAAAGCTGCAAAGAATTACATTTAGGTTTATTGTCAGGAAAAAAAATGCCTAACAATTAGAACCAGTAAAAAATGGAACAGGCTAGGTCCCCCTCATCTGAGGTCTTCAAGTAGAGGGTAGGTAATCAGTTTCAGTAAGGATACTTTTTCAAGTATAGCTTAGACTAGATGGTTCTTCTACCTTTAAAATTTCTGTGATTCTGTGACCTACATGTATAAAGGCCCTGACAAATGATTATCCAGTCTCTGGTGGAAAAAGTCCTCCAGTGATGGCACTAAATTTCTCAGTTTGAAGGATTGTAAGTTCCTCATGGGCAGGGATATATATTAGTAAATTATGGAAATGCTTATTCATAGAGCCCTCTGTTTGCCAAAGTTCAAGATAAAAAAGTTTCTACATTTATTAGCTAGTCATTTATGTAGATGGCTTTATACCAACAACTTTCTAAGATATTTCCAGTCATCAAGAGAGTAAAACATGCCAAAGTAACTAGGGAAGGAAAAAAATTCTGTCAAATTCCTTGTTGGGCATCAGGCAGACAAAACAACTCAGAAATGGACTGAATTTGTCAGTTTCTATTCAATTATTTTAGCACTATATCAATGTAGTTTTTAAACTGGCATAAAAGATACAGAGGAATATAAACAAGTATCAACAGAATTATTGAGCATACATGGTATCACAACTAGCATTAAAAAAAAATCAGTCAGACGTGGCTGAGTTAACAAGCTAATTTCAATAAAATAATTATTTACCCCCCTGAAAGTCAGGCAAACAACAAGGTCTCAGGGTTAAATGAATGGATGAAAATGAAATAATCAACAATCCATTTGCATTATGGTTGAAAGGAGTCTTACATTCCTGACTCATAATGAAGGAAATCTTTGCAAACTGAGAATCTGGCTCATGATTTGAAAACTGGAAATCTTTTGGAGCTAAATATGAAAGAAAGACCAGTTCTTTAGCAGGGATGAGCCATTAACAAATTTACCAATTGAAACTTCAACATGTTATCTGTTTTGAAGGATCACTATCAGTTATTTTAAGACCCTGTGGCTTGATTTCCAATGTCAGAATTCAAAAGTATCCAGAGGGCTTCTCTGCTATAAAACATAAGCCTGTGAAATTTTAAAACAGATAACATTCTGCCCACTACACACACACAGGATAAGAAAGGACCACCATCAACCCACATAAAGCTGAAACACAGTAGAAATTTTTGTAGGAAAAAAAGACAACATGGAGAGATGGAAAATCCAGAGGCATATAGCTTAGATACGCAGACCCAAGTCACATAGATTGCACTTTAATGATTTCTTAAATGATACTCCGGCTGACATGGTATCCAAAATTTAAGAGAGAAAAGTACTCTATGCACAGGGGTTATGGTACTTGATGTAACTTTAATCTTCACATGGGGCAGCTAGGTGGTGTAGTGGATCGAGCACCAATGCAGGAGTCAGGAGGACCTGAGTTCAAATCTCACCTCAGAAATTTGACACTCACTAGCTGTATGAACTTGGGAAAGTCACTTAACCCCAATTGCCTCATCCTGGGTCATCTCCAGTCATCCTGATGAATATCTGGTCACTGGATTCAGATGACTCTGGAGGAGAAGTGAGGCTGGTGACCTGCACAGCCCTCCCTCACTCAAAACAAAGTCAAGTGCAACTCATGTCATTATTTCTCTGATGGCATGGTCTTCTTCATCAATGAAGGATAAGCACACAATCTTCACATAGGCTCCTGTCACTAGCACCAAAGACATATCACTACGAGGAATGAGGTGAATCAAAGGAAATTGTGTTTGATTCTCAACACATTTTATTTTCATCATGTATCTTGAACTGCATATATTACTTTATTCTCTGATGATCTTAGTTAAGGCAAAATTTGCATTTTTGTAGGCTGAGAGTCATCCAAGCTCATCTTGAACCAAAGGCCCTTTAGAGTTAATTCAAAATTTACAGTTAGTAAAATTTCTATTAAACTATTAAAACTTAATGTAGCAGGGGTGATTTGGAGAGTCCTTTTCAGTAGGATAAGTCCTTGATAATCAGCTTGATGAGATTTTAGGGTACATGCTCCTCAGCAAAGGCCTAAGACATGTGTCCAACTCCATGGGAGGTACTGGTCTATGCTGTAGAATTTCATCAAGTTGATTGGTGGGTCTCATCAAACTGTTCTGATAATCCCTACTACATTAAAAAAAAATTTCATTGCTTACACATTCAAGCTTTGGTTATCTTGAAATGCCACATGTTTACCTCACACCATGACTATGCTAAAGGAAGCAATATTATATTTCTCAGAGATGACTACATGGCTCCTTGTGCAATATATCCATCATTTTTAAGCACTGATTATTAATAAAAGCAGGAACTTTTACTTTAAACAAATGACTTTAAACAAACAACACTCCAATTTAGTACCATGCTATATTTGCTCTTCAGTAATTCTGACAGCCTAATAGTTTTCTTTGTCAGAGACATAGACGTAAGTGCAGTTTGTGTGGAAATCCACCGTGAACAGACTGATCCCAACAAACCCCGGTAAGGATGCATAATTAGCTGACAATATCTTCCAGTCTGAGCTTTGTGTTATCTCTGCATGAAATTCTCCATAAGTCTCACTATGTCTTACCCTGCTTCCTGCCAGTGACCATGCAGTATTAATAAAAATCTGATGACAATTCAGTAACCTTCTTTCACCTCATTTTTTTTTTTACAATCTCTTTGATGCATCTCAGTCTTATGATTTGGAACCACATGCTCCTGAAGAGATACCCTCTTTTGCCAGAGGTGATCACTTTACAATCCGACTTAGAAACCAAACTTTTCAGTTCAAATGCCACTAGATGGATTCAACCTTTTATGCTTGCAAGGCAGGCAAAATTGAGTTCCCAATAAATGCATTTTATGGTTTTTCAAATGAAACTTTAAAAATCTATCTTTGTGGTAGGGACACGCAAGTTCCTAGCTATCTTTGGTAGGCAAGGATTTTTGCCCTGGGTTCAAGATTTATTTGGAGAGTACAATAAGGTAATGAAAGAGAAGAAGACTTGGAATCAGAAAACCTGGGTTCAAGCTCTAGCTCTCATTTATTGATTGTAATATATTGGCAAGTCATTTGGCATCTCTGAGTATCTTCTAAGTTTCTTTCTAAATGGGGATGATAATTTGTAGTACCTACTATAATAGTTGGCTGGTTTCCCTGAGTTACTCCCATTTGTTCTTTGTTGTGTTCTTTAAAAAAATATTATAGTATTTATTTGTTTTTAAATTACTTGTAAAGATAGTTTTCAACATTCATTTTTTATAATATTTTGAACTGCAAATTTTTCTCCTTTCCTCCCTTCCCTCACCCCCCCCCAAGATGGCAAGTAATCAGTATGGTTTAAACATGTGCAATCACATTAAATATATTTCCACATTAGTCTTGTGAAAGAAGAAACAGAACAAAAGGGGAAAATCACCAAAAAAAGTGAAAGGAGTATGTTTTTATCTGCATTCAGACTCCATAGTTCTTTCTCTGGATGTGGATAGCATTTTCCATCACGAGTCTTTTAGAATTGTCTTAGATCATTGCATAGCTGAGAAGAAATAACTATATCATAGTTGGGCATCATACAATGTTGCTTTTCCCTTGTAAAATACTCTCCTGGTTCTCCTCACTTTACTCTGCATCAGTTCATGTAAGGTTTTCCAGGTTTTTTCTGAAATCTTCCTGCTCTTCATTTCTTATAGCACAATAGTATTCTATTATATTCATGTGCCACAACTTGTTCAGTCATTTCCCAATTGATGGGCACTCCCTCAATTTTGTCACCACAAAAAATGCTGCTATAAGTAGTTTTACATATGTGGGTCCTTTTGCCTATTTTTATGATCTCTTTGGGATACATATTGAGTAGTGGTATTGCTGGATCAAAGGGTAGGCATAGTTTGATTGCCCCTTGGGCATAGTTCCAAATTGCTCTCCAGAATGTTTGAATCAGCTCACAACTCCACCAACAATGTATTAGTATCCCATTTTCCCCACATCTTCTCCAACATTGATCATTTTCTTTTTGTGTCTTATTAACCAATATGATAGGTGTGATGTGTACCTTAGAGATGCTTTAATTTTCTCTTATCAATAATGTTTTAGAGCATTTTTATATGATTATAGATAGCTTTAGTTTCTTCATCTTAAAACTGTTTGTTCATATCTTTTGACCATTTATCAATTGGGGAATGACTTGCAGTCTTATAAATTTGGCTCCATTCTCTACATATTAGAGAAATGAAATGTTTATCAGAGACACTTGCTGTAAAATTTGTTTTCCTTCGAATCTTAGTTGCACTGGTTTTGTTTGTGCAAACCCTTTTTATTTTAATGTAATCAAAATTATCTATTTTGCATTTCATAATACTCTATCCCTTATTTGGTCAAAAATTCTTCCCTTCTTCCCATTTGTATTTGAGCTAAGGCAGTATATAAGATCAATTCACTCTGTGTCAGACAATGGTTTGTGAGTCAAGCTTCATTATAAACTGCCAATCTGCTGATGAGTTCATTAATGAAGCCACCTTTTACAGATGACAATTTCCTCACACCCTACATAGATTAGCAGAAGAGTGTAATATGAACCCACTTTCTAGGGAACATACTAGATTTTAAAACAAGCTAACTTATTTCATATTAGTGAGTTAAGTTGAAAATATGGAATTCTTAGGAGGTAACGACAGTGCAAATTGAATCCTCAATATAGATAGAGCACTGGGGTAATATGATATGTACCCTGGATTTCAGGAGAATAGGATTCAAAGCATTCAGAGAAAAGATGTGGAGAATACCATGACTTACGATTCTATGGACTAAGTTGATTAAAGAGGGAGAAAAATCTCTCAAGAATAAAATTCTGAAGATGCAAATACCACTGAGGGAGAACAGGGGGGAGATGCAAGGAGACCAAGGTAAATGCACAGGCATTTTACTGACAGATATTTAAAGACCTATAGTAGATGAAAGTAAGAACAGATCTTCAAAACTAAATCCTGAGAAATGAATTAGTCCTGCAGGAACAGTGTCAGGAGTGCTAATGGCCAGTAAGAGCTAAACTTTTTAGTGAATGCTAAGGACACAAAAGATATGGCTTTTTAAGCCTTACCAGAAATAGATGGTAAATATTTCAAATTACTGCTTAAGAGTGTATAGGATGATACTAATGGTTGATGGAGAACTGCTAAAATTTATTTTGATTCTTTTTCCCTACCAAGAAAAAAGATCTGCAAAGTAGGAAAAATAAATATAAAATGCTAAGCAAAAGTCTAAAACTCAAGACAAATAAAGAGAAAGCCAAACACTTATTAGCTATGCTACCATTAAGAAGTTGATTAACATTTTTGGGTCTGTTTCTTCATACATAAAATGAAGATAACACTTCCATGCTTGTCTTTAGCAAGGTCAAGTCAATAGAGATATAGAGACAATCTCCCAGGACAATGGAAGAGTGTGTGGATCTGATTGCTACCAGAGGTAGTGGAAAAATCATGAATAGAATAAATGCTTTAATTTTGGAATTAGGCAAATACCCTGTTCCAAAAAAAAAAAAACCATTGATTCTTGGGGAACAAAAACCATAATGTGTTATTAAAAGAATATGTTAATTTTTGAAACCAGGAAGGAGCTATCACTATGAGCAAACACAAATTCGCCAACCATACTACATTTACGTTTTTTGCTTGTTTTTTTCTTTTCTTGGACAGGGTAGACTGAAGGAATGATGCAAACATAGCACATTTGAAATTCATCATGGATATGGAAAAGCTTTGTTATGAGAGGTAATGTGACAAAAATGGGTACATTGTTGGACTTGCAATCGAGAAAGCTGGCTTTGAATCCCACCTCAGACACTCATGAGTTATGTCATCATGGACAAGTCACTTACCTTTCCATAATGTCAGTTTCTTCATCTATAAAATAGAGTGAATAATTGTACTTATTCATAAAGTTGCTGAGTTTGCAAATATGAACATTTATATGGATGCAAAAGAGGTGTTCATAGAGAATAAATCAATCAAGTAACTCCATTCCACCTAAAGTAAGTAATAAAATGTTATTCCTTGTTACTTTAACTCTAACAAAAGTTACTAAGATGAAAAGAAGTTTGCACAGATTAAGATGAGCATTTAATACCATATATCACAAAAAGCTCCAAATGAATAAGAGAACTGAATACAAAATATGGTATCTGCTACATCACACTATTTCCCAGAATGGGTGCACTAATTCACACAGGTCCACCAAAAGTAAATGAAGTCTTCCCTTGACTCACTATTTGTCTTCACTCAACCTCTACAAAAATGAATTTTCACTGATTTTTATTTGTTATTCAAAAATTTTCCATTTCCAAACATCTTTGCTAATTTAGTAGTTGTGAGATGACACACAGGTGCTATTTAAGTTGCATTCATATGATACTAGTGATCTTGAATAATTTGTCAAGTGGTGGTTGATATATGGTATTTTCCTATAAAACATATTTTTTATGGTCTTTGATCACTTATCTATTGGAGAATGGCTCTTAAGCTTATAGATCTGTGTCAATTCCATACAAATTTTGGATGTTAATTTTATCTGAAATGTTTATTTTTCCCACTTAATAGTATTTTATTTTTTCCAATTGCATGTTAAGATAGTTTTCAACATATGCTTTTATAAGATTTTTGAGTTCCAAATTTTTTCTCCCACCTTCCTGCCCCTCCCAAAATGGCATGCAATCTGATATGGGCTGTACATGTACAATCCCATTAGACACATTTCCACATTAGTCATATTGTGAAGGAAGAACCAGAATAAAAGGGAAAAACCATGAGAAAGAAAAAAAAGAGAAAACAGTATGCTTTGATTTGTATTCAGACTTCACAGTTCTTTCTCTGGAAGTGAATAACATTTTTCATCATGTCTTAGATCATTGTATTACTGAGAAAAGATAGGTCTATCAAAATTAGTCATCCCATGGCACTCTGTTACTACATACAGTGTTCTGTTGATTCTGCTTACTTCACTTAGCATCTGCTCATGCAAGTCTTTCCAAGTTTTTCTGAAATCTGTCTGCTCATCATTGCTTATGGAACAATAGTGTTCTATTATATCCATATACCACAATTTGTTCAGATGTTCCCCAATTGATGGCCATCCCCTTGATTTCCAATTCTTTGCCACTACAAAAAAGAGCAGCTATAAATACTTTTGTACATGTAGATACTTTTCATTTTTTTATGATCTCTTTGTGATACAGACCTGGTAATATTATTGATGGATCAAACGGTATGCACAGTTTTATAGCTCTTTGGGCTTAGTTCCAAATTGTTCTCCAGAATGGCTGGATCAGTTCAGAACTTCATGAACAATGCATTACTATTCCAGTTTTCCCACATCTTCTCCAACATTTATCATTTTCCTTTTTCATCATATTAGCCAATCTGATAGGTGTGAGGTAGTACCTCAGAACTGTTATAATTTGCATTTCTCCAGTAGTAATTTAGAGCATTTTTATATGACTACAGATAGCTTTAATTTTTTCATCTGCAAGCTGCCTGTTAGTATCCTTTGACCATTTGTCAATGTGGGAATGATTTGTGTTCTTATATATTTAACTCATTTCTCTATATATTTTAGAAATTAGATCTTTATCAGAGACACTGGATGTAAAACTGTTTACCAGTTTTCTGCTTCCCTTCTAATCCTGGTTGCATTGACATTGGGCAAAACCTTTTAATTTAATGTAATCCAAATTCTGGATTTTATAATATTCTCTATCACTTATTTAGTCATTTTCTGAAATATTTAACATGGGATTTTCTTGTATTTTTCTTCTGATTCTATGTGTGTGTATATATATATATATTTAAATATACACATACATATGTATATATATGTAATATACAATATAATATATATAATTTGAGCAAAATGCTATTGCTTTCTATTTGGTTACTGTGGTCACTGATCATGTTTTCCATAAACTATTCTGTCCTATATATGAAAATGAATTTTCTCATCCATATTTGTCGAAGATATCAGGTCCTTCCCCCTTAGACTGTGCTATTGCTTTAACTGAATGCTAGACTTCTGGGTTGTAGCTTTTTTACCTACTCTATTCCATTGATTTACTTTTGCATTTTTTGGATCCAATAGTACAAATTTGGATAATCACTGTTTTATAACATAGTTTGGGAACTAGTAGTGACAAACCCAAATCCTCCCTCTTATATTCCTTGATACTCTTGCCCTTTTCTTTCCTTCCAAACAGATTTGGTTATCATTTTATCTTATTCTATGAATATCTCTTTGGTAATCTGATCAGTAAAATACTAAATGTGTAGTATAATTTGGGTAGCATTTTTAGTTTTACTGTATTGGTCTGAGTCATGGTCACTAAAACTCTATCCATTGTTTATATCATGTTTTTCTGTAAAAATTATAATGTTATTGTATTTAAGTCATTAATACATTTTGTTACCTTAAATATAATTCACCTTCTAATTGTTTCCTCCTGATTTTTTTACTAATATACAAAAATGCTATTGACTTTTATGGAATTATATCTCTCTGGAGTTCCTGCAACCGCTCATTCTCATCTTCATTCCATTTTCTTCACTGGTGCTGCTGTTTTTACTATTGCTACAAAATTGAAATCTGATCTTCATAGATCATGTTCTGTCTTACCACAGTACCTGTAGTCTTTCCCTTCTTGTTCTTCTCAATCATTCTGCTTTCAACACTTTCTTTGGAAAACTATATTTAAATCACAAGTAACTTAACCTCTGGAAAGAGTGTGTTAATAGACTAACATTTCACCATATTTGTGGCTTCCCAGACCATAACTTCCTTCCTTAGCCACCAATTCCCAAAGTATTATTTTCCTTATTAAAATATAAGCTCTTTGCTGGAAGGGATTATTTTACTTTTCTATTTGTATCTCCAGTCCTTTGCATAATGCTTTATGCATAGTAAAAATTTAATGTTTTCATTAATTTTGTTACCTTACTAGAGTCATTCATTGCCTCAGTTTTTATTGCTATTAATCTTTAGTGCTCAGTAAGTAAACCAATCTTTTAGGTATAAATATAATTTTACCTCCTCCTTGCTCATGCTTATTTCATTTTTTTATCTATATTTAGCATTTCTAGTACTATGTCAGATATTAGTGAAGTCAGTAGATACCCTCAATTTACCTACGTTATTAATGAAAAAACTTTCAACATTTCTTCAATTATAAGAAATATAATTTTTGGTCTTATATAAGTGTTTTTGTTCTTAGAAAATTACATATTCCTATACCTTTAATGTATTAAACAGAAATTATTTGTATTTTTTTTTTCAGAGAGCGTATTTGGACTGACTGAATGACTAGGATCAAAAATTGGTTGTTGTCTTTCATGCTCAAAGAGGACAAAAATGACATCCCTATGTCAGAGTCAAGGTATAATTTGTCTGACTATGATTGATCAGACAGGTATGGGCTCAGAAGGCTCTAATGCAGGTCAAACACAAAGAGACTATATGAACATTTGCAATGGAGATACATCTAAATTTGTACATCTCATTTTTTTTAGTTATTTCAGTTCTGCTTTGCTCATAATGTATAACACCTTCTTTGATGCTGGCAAACCATGCTGAGTGGTCCTGTGTCAGTGTCTCCCATCTCTCATAATCAATTTCAAAATTTTTCGAAGAGATCTTGATAGTGTCTTGAATCATCTCAACTCAAAAAAAAGAGCTCTAGTGTAGTGCTACAAGGCTTTGTTGACCTTGTGCTAAAAAGTGACTTTAGTCTATGCTATTAGAAATATAGTTTCCAGAATGAGTGAAATTATACTTCATTGTATAATTCCATTGTACTCTGCTTTGTGCATATTTTGAATTTCTTCCAGTATTGGCTACCATATTTTATGAAAGATATTGACAAACTGAAGGGAATCCAAAAGAGAGTGAGTAGAATAGGAAAAAAAAAAACACTACATCAAATAAGGGAATATATTTAACCTAGAAAAGATGTAGGGGTACATAACAGGTGTCATTTGAAAAGCTGAATCTGAACAGGAATGAGACTTATTTTTCCTTGGCACCAGAGTATAGAACTAAAAGTAATTGGTGAGAGATGAAGAGAGGATTTCTGAAAAGGTAAAGAAATAATTATGTTTGTTTATGAATGGAATGGACTGCCTCAAGAGGTAGCTGTTTACTCCTACCTGGAAGTGTTTGAAGGGGAACTGGATGACATTTTCAATCAACCCACCAATAAAAATTTGTTGAGTGCTTACTGAGTACCAGGCACTGTACTAAGCTTTGGGGATACACAGATGAAAGAAAGTTAGTCCCTGGCATTTAGGAGCCATTGTAATGGAGGAGACAAAGAACATAACTAAAATATCATATATACATATGGATACAGATATATTATTTTAGGCAGCTAGGTGGCATAGTAGATACAGTAATGGGCCTAGAGTCAGGAAGACCCAAGTTCAAATCTACCCTCAGATGTGTAACCTTACTCAAGTCACAATCTCTGTTTGCCTCAGTTTCCTCAACTATAAAACGGAGATGTTAATAGCATCTACCTCTCAGGGTTGTTGTGAGGATCAAATGGGTTAAAATTTGTAAAACACTTTGTACAGTTCCTGGCACAAAGTAAATGCTATGTAAATGTTAGCTATTTATCATCATCATCATCATCATCATCGTCATCATCATCACTATCACTCAAAAATGAATGTAAGGCATTGTTTGCTGTTCTCACTCAAGTTCTATCAGCTGGAAAATCAAGAAGGTTCCATGTAAAAGATAGCACCTGAGGTGAGGTCTTGATGAAAAACAGCCATTCTAAAAGCAGACGGGAGGGAATTCATTCCAAAAAATGGGAAAAAGTCAGAGATGAGAGATGGAATGTCTTTTGTGAAGAACAGTGAATAAGCCAGTATGGCTAGATTTCTTCATCTTGGAGGAAAGTAATATGTTTGAAGGCTTGAAAAGTAGGAAAAGTCAAGATCCTGAAGAGATTTACATGACAAACAGAGGAACTGCCATTTGATACTCTAGGCAATAGAGAGCTACTGGAGTATACTGAACAATGAGACTACATAGTCAGATATGTACTTCAGGAAAATAATTTTGGTGACCATATAAAAGATGAAATGGAGTAGGAAAAACCTGAAGTAGAGATACCAGTTAAGAAGCTATGACAGAAAAGGAAATAGAATACTTAAATCATTGTATATTAGAAGAAGCCATAAATGAGCTCCCTAAGGAAATACTCCAGAACCAGATGGATTTACAAGTGGATTCTACCAAACATGTGAAGAACATGAGAATTCCAATATTAAATAAACTATTTGAAAAATAGGAAAATAAATAGTCCTACAAAATTCCTTCTATGACAGGAATATGATGTTGATACCTAAAACAGAGAGAGCCAAAATAGAAAAAGATAACTATACATCAATTTTCCTAATGAATATTGATGCAAAAAAAATTTTTTAAGTGCTAGCAAGGAGATTATACCAATATATCACTACAATCATACACTATGAACAGGTGATATTTATACCATGGAATGCAGAGTTGGTTCAATACTGGAAAATTATAGACATAAATGGCCATATCAATAACATGAACAATAAAAAATTCAAATTATATCAATAGATTCAGAAAAATTTTTTGATCAAAAAATACACTTCCTATTGATATTACATTAGGTTACATAATGTATTTCCCATTACGTTAGAAAACATAGAAATAGATGGAGCTTTGCTTAAAATGAGAAGTAGTATCTATCTAAATCCAAAAGTGCTATCTGTCTGTAATGGTGGAAAACTACTAGAAGTCTTTCTTTCTTAAAGCAAAGATGTCAATTGTCAACTTTATAATTGAATATTGTACTGGAGAAGCTAGTTAGCGCAACAAGAAAAAAGTAATTGAAGGAATAAGCATAAGCAACAAGGGAACTAAACTATCACTTTTTGCAAATGATATTTTGGAATAGTTAGACAACCCTAAAAAACTGGTTGAAATAATAAACAACTTCAAGAAAGTTGTATGATATAAAATAAATACACATATCTGAATCATCACATTTCTATATCTTACCAACCAAACCCAGCAGGAAGAGTTTGAAACAGAAATTCATTAAAAATTATAGCAGACAGTATAAAATATTTGGGAGTCTACTTGCTAACACAGACACAGGAATTACATGAACACAATTATAAAACCCTCTTCACATAAGTACAGATCTAAATAATTGAAGACATATTAATTGCTCATAAGTAGGATGAACCAATGTAATAAAAATGGCAATACTTCATAATGTAATTCATTTATTCAGTACCATGCCAAACTACCAAATAATTACTTTAAGTGAGTTAGAAAAAATAAAAACAAAATTCATCTGGAGTTCAAAGTTCATAAGTTCAAGAATATCAAAGGAATCAATAAAAAATATGTGAAGGAAAGGCAAGCAGCATCAGATCTCAAACTATATTACAAAGCAGTAATCATAAAAACAATTTGATGCTGGCTAAAAAATAAAATAATCAATAGAATACATTAGGCATGCAACATACAAAAGCAAATGGGCACAGTAGTCTGTTATTTGATAAACCCAAATATCCTAGCTACTGGAGCAAGAACTCACTATTTGATAAAAGTTGCTAGGAAATATATTGGCTAAGAAATGGAGTTAAGAAAAAGGATGAGAGTATGGAAGGTAGGACATAGTAATGACTTTCTGTTAACAACGGAGGAGAATTGAATTGTCCTTGTAGCCAGCAGGAAAGGAATCAATAGAAGACAGAAGATTAGAGTCAAGGTGGAAATAATACAGTCGAACTGCTTGAGAATATGAGAGAAGAGAGGATTGAGGATACATGAGTACATCTAAAAGTATTAGCCTTCTGAGAAGGGTCACTCAGTAAGAGAATATAGTAAAGGAGAAAATGGTAGAGGATGATATAAAGAGGCTGAAGGGAAAAGAGGGAGTTCTTAATGAATAGCCCTCTTTTTTTTAGTAATGTATAAATCAAGGACATTATCTGAGAATGTAGGAGAAAGGGGCACAGTTAGAGTCTTGAGGAAAGAAAACAAGGTTTGATGAGACTTGATGGATGTTGTGGAGGTGAGTCCTCATCAGATATGAGCTAGGTACACTCTGTGATTCCTTAAAACTAGGAGATTTTATAATTTATAAAGCTCCTACCCTGGGTATAGTTTATAAAACATATACTAGGACAGTGGTACTTATATTTTCCACAGATACAGAAGGAGTATACCAGAAGTCTTTTGGTCCTGCCACACTATCATACTGCAAACATATATTCAACACCATAACTTGATAAAGAAATAAAGCTGAAGTAACTGGATGTATATGAAGACAATTAACAGTAGGTATATGAGACCCACATACTGTTTCATACAGTCCCTCCTATTGGATGAATAAGTTTGCCTGGTCATTTTCCCCTCATTGTCTGTTTATATGCAGTTGGCTTTCCTTTCTCGGTTCTTGATGGCATCACTTACCATTACATGAGAAGTTTCTGTTCCTAGAGAAACCAAGGAATCAAGATAGGCTACAGAAGAACTTTGGGTTCTGCCCAGCTGGGTTTGCAGATAGCATTACTTTCCTCCTTGGTCAACACCCCCTCATAGGGCTATGAGAATCAAATGAGTTAATGTGTGTAAAATCTTTTGTGATCCTACAGCAGTATACATAAAAGTAAATTATTCTTATTATGTGGGTTAAGAAAAGTCTCTAGGTATTTGGGCTACAGTTATAGCAGTATGAATTCTTTGCAGCTACTGTAGCTTCCCAATCTTGCACAAAAACAATGTTCACTCTAAATAGGGTTTAAAGTCATTCTGTTTCCAGGTTTATTCTCTACTACTGAAGAGGCTTCTAGGAATACAAAAGACTGCAAATAAGGTAACCTGGGGAGTCATTCATTAGATTATGCCAGTCTCACCATTACAAAAATGATGCAGGCATTTGAATTTAGGGCATTTGCTCTCCATTAGCAGTAAAAATGTATTTCACATGTTGGTATACACTGTGCCAAAACTTGGTTCAGTAGTTGGAAAAACACTGCATTAAGCTAATTAGCAACCAATCAGATGAGAGGCAATTTGGAACAGTGGACAGAGAACTGACTTCCAAGTCAAAAAGACCTGACATCAAGTCTTCCCTCTGAAAATGTAATGTTGAAAAAGTTACTTAATGGCTCAGTGCCTCCATGTATCTTGTTAAAATTAAGACTTGTAATACAGTTACTTCCTCATAATCATTGGTTCATATCCCCAGAAAGGAACAACCTCTGCTCCCAAATTAAGTAGGTTCTGTGTTGATGCAAAACATTCATATAGTATCTTAGTATCTGCAGGCAATCCCTGGTTCTCGGTTTAGATTCTCTTCCTTTCTAGACCTTCTAGACTTCTCCTCTTTTTCCTCCAATTCCCTATATGTGGGTATTCCTATAGGTCCTGTGTCCTTTAATCTTCTTTCTATGTGATTTCTCCTTCATCAATCTTATCCAGCCCCATGGTGTCAATTATCACCTTCATGTATATAATATCCAACTTTAAATATCTAATCCTAAGTTTCATTCTTAAAGTTCATTCACCTGCAGGATCCATATATAGATTTTCTCTAGAAACATGGCAACCTATTGCTCTACAGAGGCCCTTGTTAGTATAAGCCAAATACATGTTTTGAGGCTATGAGCTGAGCTGTTGATTTCCTTACCTTGTATCTTCCTGTGTTTTCATATAACAGTACTTGTTTTATTTATTCAGATTGACCAAACTTTGATCAATCAGTAACTACTTATGCTAGACAGGAAGGATAAAAAGGCAAAAAATAAAGTGGTTCCCACCCTAAAAAAGCTTACATTCCACCCAAGGAAATAAGATGAACATAAATCATTTAAGAATACTTAGAAAGCAAATACAAAACAATTTTGGAGGAGGGAACTAACCGCTAAGGACATCAGGAATATCCAGAGGTAGATGGTGGTTCTTAGGAGACGAGGTATTCTTCAAGGAATAGGGAAAGATAATGAGGGTTTCAGGCATGGGGACAGTCTGTACAAATACTTAGAGACTGGATGTGAAATGTCTCCTGTGAGGACCAGCGAGTAAGCCAGCTAAGCTGGCATATAAACTTTATGAAGGGAAATAGTTTATTATAATCCTGAAAAAGTAGGATGGTAACAGATAAAAAAGGAAGTTAAATGTCAAAGAGTCTGTATTTTATCCTATAAAAAATGTTATATGAAGCCACTGGTCCTTTGTGAGCAGGATGGTAACATGGCTGGACTTATGTGTTAGCAACAGAATTTTGGCAGTTTTGTGGAAGAGTGATGAACAAAGGGACAGCAGGGAGATCAAAGAGGAGGCTATTGCAATAGTCCAGGTAACAGGTTTTAAGGTCGTGATTGTAGTCATGGTCATATGACATGGGTGAGAATGTATTCCTTTCTCACGTTGTTTTATTCTGTATGTAGTATAAATACATACATATTTAAGTACAGTACAAATGCTTATATATATATACACAAGTACAGTATAAATACTTGTGTGTGTGTGTGTGTGTATACAAGTTCTCTCTCCAATAGAATTTAAACTCCTTAAGAGGAGGGATTATTTCATTACTTTTGTATCCTCATCACAATACCTGGTACATAATAGGCATTTAATAAAGGTTTTTTGATTAATGGAAGGATACAAGAGTTTTAGAAGTGGAATCGACAAAATGGTAACTGATTGGATATGTATTTGTTTTCTCCTCCATTAAAATTTAAGTGCTTTGCAAATAGTGATAATTTCTTTCTTTGTATTTAGCACAGTGCTTTGCATGTAGTAATCAATAAATACTTTTGAATTAACTGAATGAGATATTAAGTGTCAGAAAGTCAGGAGTTAACGATGACTCTAAAGCTTCAACCTGGGTGATGGGAAGGATGGTGGTTCCCTTTACAGAAATAGAGAAATTAAGAAGAATGGATTTTAGGGGAAAGATGATGAATTTTGTGTTGGATATGTTGAATTTGAGGTGTTTTGTGAACATCCAGTCTGAAATGTCCCATAGAGAGTTGGAAATTTGGGACTGATGTTTAAGAGAGAACCTTGGAACACAGGTGATTATCTAGCCAAGGAGACAAAAGTAGCTGGATCTAATCCATTGATAAAAATATTAAATAGCCAACAGCCAAATAAGATCCCTGGGATAGTCTACTGGAGACCTTCTGCCACATTGACATTGAACTATTAACAACTTGAGTCTAGCCATCCAATTTGTTTTGGCTCATATGATTGTATTGCTGTCCAATTCATATCTCTCCATGTTCTTCACAAGAACTACATGAAATGCTCATGATATTAAGGGGACTGGTATATTATAAGGGTTGTCTGTGAAGATATGAATAGAATTATTTTGTTTGATTTCAGAAGATGGGACTTAGATCAAAGAGTAAAAGTTGCAAAGAGAAAAGTTTATTCTGAGATAAGGAAAACCTTCCCAACAATTACAGTGGATGTCTTAGATCACAGTAAGTTAGACTCAGCATGCCCTTTGACCCAGTGATACAACAAGCAGGTTTATATATGCCAAAGATGTTAAAGAAGTGTACTTGAAACAAAATGGATGTACATCAGTAGGGGAATAACTAAACAATTTATTGGATACAATGGTAATGGAATACTATTGTGCCATAGGAAATGAAAGTGTTCAGGTAATCTTGGAAAGATTTTTATGACCCAATGAAGTGAAATGGGTAGGAGTAGAACAATTTATACCATAAATAAAACACTGTAGACAACTCAAAGAAGATCTTTGATCAATGTAATGAAACAACCCTGATTCTAGAAGACCAATAACGAATTGTGCTTCCCACCTCTTGAAATGGAAGCAAGATCAAGGATAACTGATGAAGACATAAAAGGTTTAAAGAGAACAGAGGAGGATAATGTAGAACTTGAAGAGTTATGTTCAAGAAATGTAAGGAGAAGATAGTTGGCAAGATATGTCATGCAAGGCAAGAAAGAAAAGCTAAATGCAACAAATAGATGCTTAGGTAAATTGACAGGGTGCATTGATGAAGGGGAGATGTTGGGGCACATTGATTATAAAGACATTTTAATTTCTTAAATGAATGATTGACTAAAAAAAAATTTGTCCAGGTTTTTGGAACAAATACCCAAAAGTTGTTTTGAGAAACAAGACTGAAAATAGCAACCATTATGGATAGAAGGAGAAATCATGAGATTTTGTATCTTTATCATCATAGAATGACTTATGTTACAGGCATAGGCTGATCTCCTATCTGGAGAAAGAAGAGCTTTCTTGGGACTAGACAATCAATTTGTCCCCAGTACATAGAACCAGGAATAATTTTAAGTTGCAAAGGTGCAAATTTCAGGCTTGAAGATAGGAAAAAAATTCCTAATAATTAGAGTTGCCCATAACTGGTCTGGGCTGCCTTGAGAAATGATGGGCTCCTTCTCCTTAAAGGTCTTCATGCCTTCCCTCCCACCATCACCAATAACTAGTTACAATCCACTCCTTTCTCTTTTCTGCCTGTTGCACTAAGGAAAGCTGATAATCATTCCTCTAAGTGCTTGAACACATCTCTCTTCTCTCTGCTGTATAGCTTGTTTATACAAATTTACTAGCTTGTTATCTCCTCAATAGATTGTAAGGTCCCTGATGGCATTCCCTTCGACTCCTTCCCCTCCTTTAGAATTAGAGGGGGAAGGG
The DNA here is from genome assembly GCF_028372415.1 of Notamacropus eugenii. Lineage (NCBI taxonomy): Eukaryota > Metazoa > Chordata > Mammalia > Diprotodontia > Macropodidae > Notamacropus > Notamacropus eugenii. The sequence goes on from NC_092873.1 coordinate 403,460,751, forward strand.
ATTATCTTTTCAAATACACCCAGAACCTCATGCCTCAACATGGGCTCAAATTGAGGGGAGACATCAGACTCATGTCTTCCAATGAGTATCATGTCCAGTGACCTTGAGATAAACACTTTGGAAAATGAAAGAATTCTTTAGCTTTTTCAACACTACTTTTAATTTTTTAAGTTTTATTATTGTGTTTTGCTTCTTACACCAAAGTAATTTCTCCTTCCTTTCCACCCCACTCCCCAATACTGAGCCCTATCCCACAAAATTTTAAAAGAAAACCCTTTAAGGCGGGGCTTTCATTATATGTTCATAATGTTCATTATAACTAGACTATGACTGCTACATAAGGTTTTCAACGTTATTGTAGTCACTATGTATATTGTTCCCCTGGTCTCCTTCCTTTTCAAGGTATCTCGTAAGAGTCCTCTTATTATCTAACTAGCCAGCACCATCATGTATGCATTAAGCTTGATTGTTTTTGTAAATCATTTTTATAATGATTATACCATAATAAGTTTTGGAAAATATATATTTATGGAATATATTTAGTATTTCATATTCTTCACACAATCATACTGTCAACATCAATGATTATGAACTTATTCCTTCAAAGAACATATATTTGTTATCTGTCATAGTAATTAGAGTACTGGTCCTGGAGTCAGAAAGATCTGAGCTCAAATACAGCCACAGACACTTACTAGCTCTGTGACCTTGTACTAGTCACTTAACCTCTGTTTGCCTCAGTTTCCCCAACTGTAAAATGGGGATAATAATAGCACCTCCCTCACAGATTTTTTATGAAGATAAAATGACATAGTAGTTATAACATTCTTAGAGTTGTGCTTGGTACTTACATGTTACATAAAGTTGATATAAAGTGTTATATAAAGTTGATATAAAGTGGTAAATAAAGATAATAGTAATCATAATAACTTATTATGTTAAATATCTACCCTTCACCATACACTATGCTAGGAAATAGGAATACAAAAGAACAGTGAAATATTCTCATTATCAAGAACTTTTTGCTCCACTGGATGGAACTACACACGTAGAGAAGTCAGTTCAAAATATATTCAAAATTATTTTGGTCAAGGGAGGAAGACACTAAAGTAAATCAGGAAAGACCCGCAGTAGGAAGTGGTACTTGTGCTGATCCTTGAAAGAAGACAGCAATTCAAAGAGATAGAAGAAGGGAGTACATTCCATACATGAAAGAAATCTTGTATAAAGGCAAAGAAGTAGAAGATGGAATACTGTGTACATGGAACAGTTATCTATACTTGTTAAAGGTCTCTCCTTCTTTGCTTATCTAATTTGTCTATGTTGTGACTTTTTATATCTAGGTCTTATGCCCATTTACACCTTCTTGTGGATGAAACAGTTGGATGAAATGTTGCTCCAAACTCAATTTCTTCCAGATTGCTTTCCATTTTTACCAGCACCTTTTGTCGAATAGTTGATTCACTATCCTGGTAGTTGGATCTTTGGGTTTATTGAACATTATGCAACTATATTTATTTGTACACATATATGTTGTATACCTCATCTATTCTGCTTATTAACTTTTCTATCTTGTAGCTAGTATCCAAAAGTTCTAACAATTACCCCCTTTGAAGTATGGCTGCGATATGGTACTGTTAGACTCTCTCTTTTTTCTTGAGAGTCTTGGTCTTCTGTTCATCCAGACCTATTTTGCTATTATTTTTGCAGCTCTAAAAAGTGACTTTTTGGTAGTTTAATTGATATGGCAGTGGCTGAGTAATTTAGGTAGTATTGTCATTTTAGTATGTCTCAACCACGAACAATTAATCTCTCTGATTATTTAGGTCTCTTTATATCTGTAAAGCATTATGTAGTTGAATTAATATAGTGACTACATGTGACTTTGCAGCCATATTTCCAGATATTTTACACATTCTGTAGGTATTGAAGATGAAACATCACTACCTAGTAGATGGTATTTTAAACAATAATAAAAAAGTGCCATATATCTCTAAGCTAAACTTATAATCATACAAATGAGAGGGAGAAGGTATTAGACAGTGAGGAAACAGATAAGCTTGACTTCAATAAATAATGAAAAAAAAACACTAAACATGAAGTTAAGAAGACAAGTAAAAACCCAGTCACTGTCACTAACTACGTGTGACCTTAAACAATCCACTTATTATCTCATAGTCTCAATTTCCTTATCTGTAAAATAAGAACTAAAATCATTTAACTACAAGGCTATAAATATATACCATACCATGTTACTACCTCTTCTTTCACTTATTATAATTTCTAACTCCCCTAAAGATATACCCTCTCCCCTCATATCATGTGTGTATGTATATATGTAGGTCTCTCTGTGTATGCATGTATATATTGTGTATACACAAATATATCTATATATTTATACACACACACATATATATGTATACATATACATATACATATACATACATACATACATATATTGTGAGTACCCCTTGACAAACTTCAAAACCTTCCACCTGAAATTTGAACCTGGAGTCCTATAGCAACATGCTTAGTCCAATGTCTCTAGGAGACAGGGTTAGGTTAATGCCAAACAATGTCAGTGTTTTTCTAACTAAGCATTTTATGACAAGATAGTGGTTTCTGATTACTTGCTAGAGCAGCTATCCAGATAAAAACCTCATGAAGATAATTTAATGAGTTGGCTTCTCTGAAGGAATAAGCATCTGGACCCACTCTCCCACCCGCTGAACTCCTGTATGCAGCATTTTGTTCTGAAGTATAGCATATCCAGATGGCAGCTCTTTGTTCCCATGGATTGAGCCCAGCACCTGAATCAGACCCACCTTATGTTCAAAGCCACAACCTCTCTGATGCAGACCTGGTAGGAGAGGGCTTGGCCTCTGTTAGCATGGGCCTAAAGAGGTCTGATGAACTGAGATAATCAGGCCTGAGAGATCCTTAGGATCAGCAGGAAAGGCAGTAGTGGGAAGTTAATTTACTGCAGATCTCAAAAAAAATTTTTATTATATCATGCTCTAGGGAAATTTCAAGGGTTTTGTAAACTATAAATTGATATATAAATGTGAGTTTATCATCACTGATATTATTATTCCTAAGAAATAAGTTGAACACAGGGAGATAATCCAAATTAAAAACTGAACTGGGAGAGGTTCTTCTCAGTAAAGATGCTTAATATCATGGGTAACATGAGTACCAACAAACAGATTTACATCATAACCTATCCCATCCCCACGTAGAAAAACAATTGATAATGTATCAGATAAATGTAACAGAATCTGATAAAGAACTTCTTTCTATCCTTCTCTCTTGCCTATCTCTCCCATCTCCTCCTCCCTCTCTTTCCTTTATCCTCTCCTATTCCCCTTCTCTCTCTTCCCCCATCACTTTGTATCCTCTCTGTCTTCATCCCCTACTCTAATGCCTAGCCTCACATAGGTCCCATAGTAAACCACAGTTCCTGTGAAATGTAGCATGTAATTGTTGACTCCAACTTCACCCTTACTAAATTGTAGTTCTTTCCTTTGCTCTACTTCCTCCATCAATTTCTGATTACTTCTTGGATTCACCATCAACTGCATAACCTGTTGATATGGTAACATGCTTCACTGCTCATTTACATGTCCCTATACATGATTGTCCACTTGGAGTTGTAACGTCATTCTCTACCCTCTTCATCTCCTCCAAAACCAGAGTCAGTAGAATGATACATTTTTGTTTTGAACCAAAATATTGAATTATTGGGATAATTGGAGAAAGAATCACAAATCTTTCCTTCCCACTCTGAACCTAGGTAAGTCCCTACTTGAGTATTCCTTTTCTCTTCCCTCTGGAATTATGCCTTAGTAAGGTAAGTAGTCATGGCCTATTCCTTAACAATATTCCCTCATACACATACTCCAGCTCCTTAAAATCTTCCCCAGAACCAACCTTTCCCCCTTTCTTCCCAACAGTAATACCATTTCACAAAAGGCCTGATGGCAGTTACTAGGTCCTAGCACCATGTTCAAAGCTCCAACATCAGTACCTGAAAGCTGTAGTCTGCATTGGGCAGTGACACTAACTCAGGTTTTCTATTACTAGGATTCTGTTCACCAAGATGTTAGTTCTAGGGTCCTGCCCATTTTAATATTAAGACACTGTTTATTCTTAAGCCTTTAAGCCCTTACTCTCTGTAGATCTAGGAAGTAATGATGGACGTTATCTCATAGTCCTAATGTAGTCTGATTCTCTCTTATCTATTATGTTTATTAAACAATATTTCATTCTCTCATCCCTAACATACTCATCAGTATCACTAGGCCCCTACTTTCTCCTAAATGTCTATATGTCATCAGTTCTGGATGTGCCAACAAAGTTATTATTAGCCAGAAAATATTTACTATATACCTAATATGTATTTTTATGCAGTCATTAACATGTATCTGCATAGACTCTCCCCAGTCAATAGCTAGTCAGGTGCTTGCTATTCAGTTTTGAGCTTAAAGCTAGGTTCTGATGTTTTATTTCTTGGCAGTAACTACAATTCTTCATTATTATCTTTTTCTTCTACCTTTTTCTAGTATATTCCATTTCTCATATTACTAGACATCAGTCCTTAGAATGGAGTCACATTTCCTACAAAGAATGGATTGGAGAAAGAAGTGAAGGATAATCCTCACTGTTTCCCTTAAACTATTACGAACAATGTTAGATTTTATGCCCTTGGTTTTGAGTTATTTCTGGCCCATGTCTATTTCACATTTTTAACCCCTTGACCACCATAAAATGATCTATTCACCTGACAAGGAGCCAGAAAGTGCTAAAAGTTGTCAGGTATAGTAAGGGTAATGTCATGGGATGTGTAGTATGGACTGTTATCTACTTTTATTGTTTAGTGAAAATCTATAACAGAAGATTGACTATAATTGCCCTATGTAGTACCACCTACTACCCTAGAATAAAATACTTGACTAATAGTTGTCTGCTTCCTGTCACTGAGCAAGCTCAGGCCTTGGTTTATGCTTGTGTAAAAGGAAAATGGATTGGATAAAGAACAAGATCACCTCCATCTCTAAATCTATGCAATATTGTAGTATAGAAATTCTTTTAGGTGGTAACTGAAGTGTTTTTGAACTTGAAAATTCCATGAGCCTATGATTCTATGACCTTGGGTGTGTAAATTGGGGACTTTTAGAAATACAACATTAACCTCTCTGTCTAAGGAGCCATTTAATATCCCAGGAGGCATAGACCTTTATTTAGGGATGTTTTGAAGTCTCTATGAAACAGAAAAACCTAAGGAACATGGTGAGAATTTGGTTTTATTTTCAGCATTTCCTTAATGGGGTGTTATGGATCAAAGAAAACAAAAACTGTAGATGAAGGAGGGAAAAATCTTCATTTAGATTTTGAATGAGACAAAGTCTCCTGAGATAAGATGCATAAAAACTATCTCATAGAAGAGCTACAGGGAGAGAAATGTTTACAGGCTGTGAAAAGTAGGATGGAGATGAAGAACCTATATAGGCATCTGAAAACAAGGACTTGATGCCAGAGTCAGATAGTGGTGGATGTTTACAATAGGTTATGTAAAAGGAAGAAGAAAGACAGTTTGCCAAAGGGCTGATGTTCTAGCTAGGAAAACCTGGTTTCCAAACTAGTCTTTGTCACCTACTGGCATATGACCTTGGCCGTGTGACTTAATCTTTCAATGCTCTGGGCAACTTCTAAGATTACAAATTACAGAAAAGGTGTTGACCTGCCTTGATTGGTAAGATATTTTTTCACCAGGAAATTCTGTATGCCAATAAAACCATAGGCCAAGTTCTTATTCCTACTCATGAGAAAAATCACACAGAGACAAAGCTAATGCCAATACCGGAGATAGCATAATCCAGTATGTACAGCAAGAGATAAGGATCAAGAGGATATATCCCAAGATCTGGGATTGAGTTATACCTTTATCACTTCCCTCTTCTCTATCTACATGAAGCCTACCTACTTCTAAAGATCTAGCTCTTGTTCTACTGTCTCCATGAAGTTTGCCCTGGCTACTACAATTCAACTGATCTTTCTATTCCATGAACAAGAGTACTTATTGTCTATACCATTCATTTTGGTCCTCATATTTTATTGTTACATTATTTTTAATCTGAATCCCTTGATTTGGTCCCTTTTTTAGCAAAGCCTTAGCACATGGTACTACTAGAAGAATTATCTTCTCAGATCTATAGCTTACAAACTCTTATGGATGCTTCTTTTTACTTGACTGGAACCAAATAGCCATGAATAATTTAAAGACATCTAGTGAAATTTCTAACCACTGAAATGAATGTATATGCAAAAACAGGGAAATTAATCAGGGACTTTTTACTCCTTCCCAAATGATATCTGCCTCTACATGTAACCAACTTGTCTCACCTCACAATTAACCACTACTTCCCCAGAACAACCAGAAAAAAATGTATACCAGTAATTCACAGAAAGTTACAAGGTAAATTCAAAGTTTTAGGATGAAATGAATTTCTTTGCATAGAAACCCACTGATTGTCAAAAACCAAGCAAAGTCTTGAGTTCTTATCTCAGGATAGGAACCAAAAAAGATGTCAGAACATAGGATACAGCTATTATATTCTTGTCTCTTTATAGCTAATTCCCTCATTTCTTTAACATCTTTTGTCTAGTTTGTGAGAGTATACCTGTTGGTCAAATTTCTCAATGTGGAGACAATGACCCTGTTTGGGATGGACCTCCGTGGCCCATTTTTGATGATCCATAGTAACTAAAGTGAGGGTATAGATAGTTTTAATGATAAAGATCTCTCAGAATCACTCCTCTGTGACACACATGACTGCAGTTTTGAGAAACAATCTTCCATCTGACAACATACAATTTTTCATTTTATCAAAATCTATGATGTGGTTAAGTAGAGAATGGGACAGGAAGACTGCTACCCTTTCCACTTTCATTTTATGATAGGTAGAACTACATTTAAATGACCTTGGTTTTTGCAGCCACTAGAATGCTAGTCCAGCTAGGCAGTGATGGCCCTGGGAGAATACATGGATGCCTCATGCCAGGCTTGCTTTGGAGAAACAAATATTTAGGCTGAGGTTCAGAAGTTCTAGATTAAACCTCTCCATACTGTTATGAGCACTTCAGTTCTCATCTCTGGCATGCTTAATTAGGAATACCTATCCCCCAGATGCATGTTTGCCCTGACTGAAGCTAATAAAATGTTGAACTATGGTTTAAAGCACCAGATCTATGCCATATTCCAAAAATTCAGTGGCAATAATCAGGTGGCACTTGGGCTGGTCACTATGCTATCAGATGTGCTGGAAGTAACCAAAAAGTTTATGAAGGTTCCTGGGGAAATTCTGCTTACAAAGAAGAGGCTGGCATTGAAAGACATTTGTTAGTTTTACAAAAACATGGAATGACAAGTGGAAGTTTGTGTGATCTTTATGTTATGTTGACTATTACTCAAACTCTTGTCATTGTCATTACCTACCAAAAGGTGGAAAAATGAATGTCCATGTCTTTACTGTCCTTGCCATGTATGGAGACAAGGTATGTGATATAATCATGAAGGAGTTTCATTCAGATTACTGTTGGATGTTTATTACCACTGATCTATTTACTCTTAATGTTGATAAACTCACCTGAGAGACTGGCTTTCTACCCAAATATACCAAGGACTCTGCTCTGTAGGATTGAGAGAGGAAAAATCATAGGAGAGGAAAGGATGGACATCTATGCTATTTTTTTGTTTATTTTACTTTGAATAAACCACTTTTTGAGACAAAAGTAATTGTAAACTTTTCAGCCTTTAGGCATTTTTTTTCTTTGCAGGAGTCTAAAATTCTTGGTGCCATTATCTCGCTTTTCTTTTTCTGAGATGCTAACTACCCTTCCCCCTTTCAGCCAGTTTGTTCCCCATTCCCAGGAGTCAATTTCTCCCCAAATTATAGTTGAAAGGCCATGACTAGCCACTCACTATCTTTCCTTTAAATTCCAGGACCAAATTTGACAGGCCTAACAGTTACACTCTTCCCCTCCATTCCCTTCTCCACGGTGGCTGAAATATATCAAGTAAGAGTGAAATGAGAGATAAGTTGGTCATTTTTACAGTGTTTGTCTAAAATTTATAGATTCACAGAGGGAAAACTCACAAAATTCTGAAGAATATGACATGGAAAATGTCCCAAAAAAGGGAGTCCCCTTTTACACCTTTCATTATCCTCTAGTAGCTAGAATAGTGCTTTGTAGATAGTAAGTGCTCAGGAAATGTTTGCCAATTACATACTATTATACTAGTATGTCTGCTTCTTATGATGTATTAGGAAATTTCTAGGCCCAAAGCCCCTGTGCCTTTGCTTAGACTATACCCTCCATCTGTAGAGCATTCCCTTTACCTTCACCTTCCCTCCCTACTCAAGCTCTGTTTAGTTGCAGCCCTTCCTTTAAGACAGAACCCAAAGTCTACTCCTTGATCCCCACAGTCAGAAGTTATTTCTTTCTTTTCTGATACCTCTCTTACATTCTCTTCACATTCTATTTTTAATGCAGTTATTTACACATATTTTCTCCCCAGTTAGACTAAAATTAGTTTTTAAGGCTAGTGACCATATCTTTGATAGATAGATTGCCAATACCATATAGCCAAGGACTTTTTACACAACAAGATCTCAATAAACATCTGTTGAATGAATGACCCTAAAAATATGAAAATTTCTAGAGACAGTAATACTAGGACTTCAGACCCATCCTCACAAGAAAACATTGTGAGGGAATGTGCTTTCTTTTCAGAAACAGAACAGAGAAACTGAACTAGCACATAGGATGTTCATAGGAGTGTAGAGTTGTCTTATTGTTGTTCAGTTGGGTCCGACTCTTTGTGACCCTATTTGGGGTTTTCTTGGCAAAAACACTGTATTGTTTCACCATTTCCTTTTCCAACTCATTTTATAGATGAGACAACTGAGGTAAACCAGGTTAAGTGACTTGCCCAGGTCTATACACAGCTAGCAAGTGTCTGAGACCAGATTTGAATACAAGATGAGTCTTCCTGACTCTAAGTCTAGCATTCTATCTACTCTGCCACCTTGCTGACCATGTGTAGAGCTATAAGGAACTTTAAAGATCATCTTGCTTAATCTCATTTTATAGGTAAAGCAACTGAGGGTCAAGACTAGGGAAGTAACTTGCTTCAGGTTGAAAAAAAAAGGTAATAGATTTAGTATACAAAGCCAGATCTTCTGAACCCATTTCCAGCATTCTTTGAGTTATGCTTCCTCCCTACGATTGAGGTAGCACCTTAGTTGATACTGGGAAAAGCCTACACCCCTACAAAGATTTTCTGTAGCCATATTTAGCTGAAAGCTTCTGCTGAATTTTGCTACCCAGGAAGTATAATATCAGAGAACCGTGACCCTGAACCATGCTCAGAAGGTATGGGTTAAAGATGCCATCTTTCACCATTTGATTGCCCAAATCCTTTGCTGTATACTGAACTTTAAGACCTCTAGTAGATTACAACACAGTCCATTGCATCATTTGTAAAAATAAGGAATATCTTATATAGGGAAAGTCATCCTGAGTGTCTGAGCTTCCCAGAGTTCCACTGTCTTGCTTCACGGATGTTTCACCTGGTACCTTCTCTTGGTCTTAGCACAGACCTGCAGGATTGAGTTCTTTGTACATGGACTAATTGAGAAACAGTAGCCCAGAGGTGTGAACAAGTTCTGACTTGATGGGTTGGCTATTAGCACCCTCTAGGGAGGGGTGTTATTGTCCTCATCATGGCTCAATATTGGTAGTAGCTACTGTCTGGCTGTGTCATAGATCAGTTCCCTTTTGCCTTCCTGGTTGTGTTAGCACAAATAACATAGGGTGTAAAGTGAATTGATTATTGGTATGTTTCAGCAAAATGTATACCATATAATTTGTGTTCATTTATATAGTTAAGGGGTTTTAAATTGTCACTATCCATTGTGTTCATGTCTATTGCAGATAATTGGGCCAAAGGGGTAAGTTTGGAAAAAATGTCAAAATAAAAATGACAATAGCCAAAGCTAATGATGAAACATACATAGACTGGAAAGAAGTCTGGCAAAATTAGAAATAGTGAATTTGAAAACAAAGCAGTATTTTTTAAAATAAGAAACATAATCTGCCCTAAATCCTGACTGGGGCAAGGGACTAAATGAGAATGATTTTCAAGATTAGTCTTACTAATAGACTAACTGGGTCATTTTCAGGGACTTCCTACACTTCCCTCAAAATTCTTAATGACTATTTGTTAAAGCCTAAAAAGTCGTAATTGTGACACTTAAGAGTTGGAGGAGACATCAGAGGCTAATTAACTCAATTTATACCTAAAAGAGTAAGCTTCCTTTCAGCAGAGGTCTTCAGATATATGGAAGATTTCTCTTGGTGCAGTATGTTTGATAATCTTGATTTGTTTCACACTGACCAGGTGACCACCCATAGCAATGAACAGTTTTTAAAAAATAGATTTTATTGGTATCGTTTGTTTTCACATCACCTAGATTTTCTATGTGTTTCTCCTCCTCTCCCTCTCAGAAATTGTCCCTTATAAGATTTTTTTTTTAAAAAGGGAGAAAATTTAAAAATCACTAAAGCTTATCCATGTACTGAGGAAAAAAATCTGACATTGAACTGCCAGGCCTAGAGGCCTGAGGGCTACCCGAGTCTTCTTACCTCACCTCCCGAGGTCTTCGATTGGCCAAACCGGATGCTTGTATGAGAGAAAGGACGTTCCAGAGTCGAACAAGGGTTGAGCTTTATTTCAGGATCTAGTTACAAGTGCAGGGGAATTCTTCCTTAGGAGGGAGCGAAGAATCTCCCAAGGAGGCAAAGATCTTACAATAAGAGATTGGAAGTAGAAGTATAAGTGGGGAGAGAGGGGGCGGGGAGAGAGGAGAGAGGAAAAGCGGAGCCTTGTTGTCCTGTCCACTCCGCGCCCCTCCGCCCAAGAGAGCTTTCAGGCTTTCCTGATCCTACTTAAACTCTTCAGCAACATAGTTTGCATCTGAATACTGTGCTGTTAGATAACAATAGTGTGCCCAGATCCGGGACAATCTCGAGGGCGGGGAGAGCTCTCTCCCATCACATTTCTCACGGGAAGAGGCGGAAATACACGAGATAGCTCGGTTCACCTCGATTCCCAGCCGTTTCCTGGGGGGTCTCGTGAGAACTCTAAGATTTAGAAGTTCCCACCTTTACCCGCCTGAGACTGTCCACATGGAATTGAGCTTCCAACCCTAGCATTGAACCATCTCCAGCTGGTTCCTGTCCTTCATTCTTGAAGAGGACTAAGATGTTATCACCATATGGGGGTCAAGGTACAATGCATCTGACTGTGACTATTCAGACACAATATGAGTTTGGAAGGTTTTATCACAGGTCAGGTACAAATTGTCCATATTAACATTTGGAGTGAAGATGTCATTAAATTTTTACATCTCAAATTTCTTTTGAGCTACTACAATTCTGCTTTGATCATAAAGCACAGCACTTTTTTTTTATTTATCTTAGGAAGATTCTGACATCACCTGACACGATAAGGTACTAGACACTGAGGGAGGTCTTTGCTCAAGTTAAACTGTCAAGTATTGAGGCAGTTCTATATATTAGAGTCTTCTACATGTCTGTGCATGTGCTCTTGTTCATAGATCAATCCCCATTTCTGTCTTATGTGCTAATATCCATTATTTTCTAGTTTCATAATTGTACTATGTTGTTTAATTGTAAGACTGACTTTTCTTATGGTCTGAGCATTAAAAAAAAAATCTGCCTCAGCATCACCTATAATCACCTTAAGAACCACTGATTTTGCTTCTCATTCCAAGTTGAAAGTGAAAGGGCTATTCCTCAATTGAATCATTTCTTTTTCATTGACTTCTGTTCTTAGAAAACACATTTCGTGTGTTTTGTTAAATTTTAAACTTAACAAAGGAAAAGATTTCAAAATAAAAGAAAACAAGAAATATTATATAAAAAACTGTGAATTCTTTGAACTTTTTAATTCCAGTTGAGAGTAACTACTCTTTTAGAGTCAGTCAAGTTTGAAACTCTGGTATTTATTGCCCTTGTTCCCTCAATTCATTCAACATATCTAATCAATTGTCCAATCTTGTTATTAATACATATTATCTCTTTTATACATTCCCTTTTCTCCACTCGTTGTGTGAATGAAGAACTATTAAAATAGATCCTAACTGGTGTCCTTGCCACAAATCTCTTCCTACTCCATGCCTTCCTCTCTATGGTTGCCAAAGTGATTTTCTTAAACAGCTGATCTGACCATGTCACTTCCCTACTCAACATATTCCAGAGCCTCCCTACTTCAAGGGCCCAATAAAAACATCTGTTTGGCATTAAAAGATCTCCCTAACATGGCCACCACTTACCTTTTTGGTTTTCTCATATTGCTCCTCTCCATGATCTCTACACTATATAATAATCGACACTACTATACTCTACACTACATAATCTGAGCTTGGAAGAGGCTTTTAAATTTTCAGCATGAACATTTACACTTTGGAAATTGACAAACACTTGGATTATTGTTTTGTTAATTGTCTCACATAAGATAATGCAATGGCTGCTCTTATGCCTCAAATACTCATGACACACCACTGCTGTCTTGAATTCCTTTTTTTATTCAGTCATTTGAGTCAGTCCAACACTTCAGGACCCCAACTGGGATTTTCTTGGCAAAGATCCTGGAGTGATTTGCCATTTCCTTCAACACTTCATTTTACAGATGAGGAAACTGAGGCAATCCACATTAAGTGACTTGCTTAGGGTCACATAGTAAATGTATGAGGCTAGATTTGAACTCAGGGAAATGAGGTTTTTCTGACTCCAGGCTCTCCATTTTATCCACTGTACCACTTAGCTTGTTCCCCTTGAATAACCTGTCAAAGGCATTCCCTTTGGTATGGAATCTTTCTTGTTTACTCCCAGCAACTTCCCAACCATGGTTACCTTTTATTTCTGTTGTATATGGTCTGCACTGGAATGGATACTCCTTGAGGTCAATTTCTTTTGCTTTTATCTTTGTATCCCCAGTGTTTAGAACAGTGCTTGGCACCTGGAAAATTGTTAATAAGTGCTTGCTGATGGATTTAGTTTTCAAAATTATATCTATGTGGGTATACACACAAGTGTATAATTTAATAGGGTAGCAAAAACATTCAATTTGTATCACCTTCTGCACTTCTTCTGTGCATTAAAATGTTTTTTATGCTATTTTTTGCATATCTATTACTACTCATTAACCTACTGCCCCTCAATAAAAGCCGTCCCTTGGAACAAATATGTATAAACCAGTAAAATGAATCAATACATTGCCCATTTCTGAAAATGTGTATCATATTCCATCTCCCCATTCCCTTACTTCTTTTGTCAAGAGGTCAAAGGCATACGCCAACATCAATCTTTTGACATCACTATTTCCCTCAAAAGAACACATAATACTAGGGAAAGAAACTCAAATGATTCAGTTATGACCTAATTTAAAGATCTTCTTTACATGAGCTGAGTAAAGGGGTAGGTGCTACTAACTGTTAGCAAAGGGCTGCCTAAATTTTCAGATGTTTTCAAATTCTGAATCTTTTCTTAACAGTCTCTGTGAATTCCCTAAAGCATGTGGCTATTCTGGTAACCAGCTCCTTCAGAGTCTTTCTGCCTACCATAAGGTCAAATTCATTAGCTGCTTCATATGCATGTTGAGTCATATTCTAGCAATGGATTCCAGGAATCACTCATCTTGCCAAGAATCCATGATGTAACTAACTCATTGTATACATGGCCTCTGAGATGTTATTTTACCTTGGTTAGATATGTACGAAAGCTGAAACATATTAAGTGCAATCTAACATACATAATTGGGTTTCCCCAGGAGACAGTGTGATTTATCAGAAAGAATACTCATCTGAGCTGGGAATCAAGGAGAACAGGGCTCTTTTCTCTGCTGAACCAACATCCTGCTGATTGAACGAAGTTATATCATCTCTCCGTGATGTAGTTCCATCCATAAAATGAATGGGAGAAAAAGGAAGCATGCCCTCTTAGCATGGTAAAAAGTAAAATAGGTTGCCTTGGTAGGCACTATTCCTCAGTCATTAGGGGTACTCAAACAGGGCCCAAAATATATCTATGTAGTAGTTCAGGGTCCCTTTCTACTTCTGAATTTCAGCTTCAGGAGTAGAGTTTCTATCTAGCAGTGTGGTTGAGTCAGCTCTCCCAAGAGAAGATTGTTAAATTCTGAGCATAAACATGTATATTTTGGAAATCAACATCCACTACAGATTAGGGATTGATTTTAGTTTTGTTAATTGTCTCGACTTCTGAAAATGATGGAGAAAAATTGTAATAATGCAGAACAAATTTAAGTTAATCATGACTACAGTTTGCTTTTTTGTTCTGAAAGACAATTATTAATATTTTTGAGCATACCTCTGTCTCTATCATACTGCTCTTCTTTCCTCAAAACTCTGCCAAATTTTATGAGAGGGTGGATGCTTAATGAGCAATCTTGGTAACACTTTAGCCAGTTGTTGGTTGTGTCATGTTAAGGATTTTTAGGAGAATACAAGTGGAACAAGATGACATCTCAGATCCATTTTAATTATAAAAATCTAGAATTCCATAGTAGATGGGGGGCTGGCCTTGGAGTCACAAAGATCTGGATTTTCAGTTCCAGCCTCTTGCACATACTAGCTGTGAGACTCTGAGAAGTCTAAAGTTTCATTATCCCTCTTCCACATCGGTGGAATGAGTTTTCATATGAGGAGTTCTTAAAGTCTCAACAAAATATTTAATTTAAAATGAAGGGATGGCCTCAAAAGTCCTTTCTAGATCTCTGATTCTAAGAGAGTGTGTTGGACTATTCTACACCTCTATTTCCAGTGTCTCTACTTCTTATTCAATACCCACTCTCTCTTCTTGGCCCATTCCTCTCATTTATAGGGAGAACAAAAGAAAGAATAGACCACATACCAAAAAACTCACCCAAACTTTTGGTATCCAGAGAAGTAATTTCTTTGGTAATTGGCACTGTTGTTTTGATCCCATTTATTTTTAGCAGTTTACACCTGATCTTTCAGGATATAATCTTCTTAAGGACAGAATACATAGATAAGGAAAAAAAAAAACCACTTACTTGTAGATTTTTACATTGCATAGAAAAATGCCATCCACATCCAAAATCACTTATGAGCACATAGGATTCACATTCCTTGTCCTCAAGTACCTTAACGAACAATGATTCCCAAGCTTTTTAGAATCATAATTCCTTGCAACTAATTTTGAAATCCCCTTTTCATTCTTAAAAATGTTCTCTGGCATTTACTTTAATACAAATTAGGTCATTCAAAATTTATTTTGATTTTAAATCTATCTTGAAAATCTGGTCACTTTCCTTATATTGTTGGAGAGCTCTTAGATAAAAAAAAATTCTTAGGTAAATGAAAAAAATTCCAGTGCCAAGACTTTTAGTGAACATATACATATACATAATCGTATTTTTTAAATCATTTTATTTGTTTTTGGTTTCCTACAATCACTTCCATAGATCTTAGATTTTTTTTCCCTCCTTCCCCCTCTTTCTCCCCTCCCTCCCTCTCCTTCCCTGAGATGGCATGGAATCTTAAATAGGTTCTACACATACATTTTTATTAAATACATTTTCACCTTGACATGTTGCACAGAAGAATTAAAATGAACGGGAGAAACCATAAAACAAAACAAAACGTAACATAAGAGAAAACGGTCTGCTTCATTCTGCAATTCAGTTCCATAGTTCTTTCTCTGGATGTGGAAGGCATTTTTGCCTCAAGAGTCCATTGGGAATTTTTTAGGTTCTTGCATTACTGTGAAGGACTAAGTCTACCAGAAAAAATTCCTCACACACTGTGGTTGTTGCTGTGTACAAAGTTCTCCTGGCTCTACTCCTTTCACTCAGTATCAGTTCATATAAGTCCTTCCAGGCCTCTCTGAAGTCTTCCTCTTCATCATTTCTTATAGTACAATAGTATTCCATTACATTTATATACCACAACTTATTCAGCCATTCGCCAATTGATGGGCATCCCTTGATTTTCAGTTCTTAGCCACCACAAAGAGAGATGCTATAAATATTTCATACACATAATTGTATTTTCAATTGTTTAGGAAAGAATTAAACCCAGAACCCTTGATACAATTGTCCCTAATCCAAACCCAGATTTTACTCATTCTTTATATTCTTGAGTGGCTCTGTAATATATTGGAAAGAGAACTGAGTTTGGAGTCAAAGACAAGTCATTGAATTACAGAAACTCATAGCTGGAAGATACTTCAGAAGTTAGCTAGATCTCTCATGATAAATAATCTCTTTTATTGTCAATTTCACTGTCAAGTTGTAATATAGCAACTTCCTGAAGACATTATGAGATGGGTACGTCTCTACCTACTAAAACAGTCTACCATACTTTTTGGCTGTTGTAGTTGTTAGAGAAATTTTGCTGTCATCACACTCATTATGCCTATCCTACATGGCGTAAATTTCTGCATTTTCCTTCGGATTCTTTGTCCTTTAGCTTTTGCTCCCATTGCTACATGAATCCTTCTAGACTGCACTGAAGGCTCCTTGTAATTCAGCTTAGTCTCAAAGTCCCCTATGATTTAGGGCTCCATTAGTTCTCTTTACTCCATTTTCAGAATTTCATTTCTAGATTCCATAAACCTATTATACTGCCAACAGTATGACAGGTGTTCCACAACTAATACATACTTTAAAGGAGAACAGAGTTCTTTTCTTTATGAATTGTAACTTTAGCTATGGAGTTCCTCTCTAACAACCTCTCCCTGTCTTAAAATTCTGCTCATTAAATACCAATCTTCTCACAGAATTTGGCAATCTAGGGAGTGCCTATATCTCTGTTGCATCTAGGGTGTCTCCTTTATCTTATCTCTCTTCCAGACTCACCTAAAAGCATATTTTCTTTCCTGCTTCTTTCACTTAGCATCACTCCTCTGTCTCTCAATAGTATTCAATTCCATTTTAACTTTGTGACTAATAGTAAGTAAGCTCTAAGGAATCATAATGGAGTATTTTTATGAAAATCATAAAAGGTTTATCTTTTTAAAAAAATGAATCATTTGATGCATCCAATAAAGCTGAAAATTAATTATTCTGTTGTTCTTTCCACCCACCAGCACTTGCCTAAAACAGTCATGTAGGCAACTGTATTATTCTGGTATGCACACCTCATGATGATTGAGCCCAGGGAAGAAATATGTGGGTGGGTTACAACAGCATTGAAAATTGTTGTGTAAAAATTTTAAAAATTATTTAAACCAACTCATAAATAGCAAGAAAAAAAACAACTCATAGATGTGACAGTATCCATCAAATAAATGTTTTTATAAAGGTTTTGACAACCTAATATTGAACCTAATTCTCTTGACTTCCTCCCTACCCCAATATGGTGGGAAAAGATTTTTTTTTTACCATATTGCCAATGCTCGTTTACCAGGTTCCATGAAATAGGACTCCATCAAATAGTTGAAATCTGAATTTCAAAGCAGATGATAAGGTACCTGGGATGAGACACATGGATCCCCTCTATTCTAAGGACAGGGAATAGAGTTTGGAACTGTGATTTTCCTGATTTAGGGAATTGTCAAGTGACAAAACTTCCTCTGTCAAAAAATGTTGCTGTCTTCTCTGCGACTTGCAGTAGAGATTGTCAAGAATACTGAAAGATTAAGCCCAGGGTCACACAACCAGGATATGTTAGAGATAGTATTTAAACCTGGTTCTGAAGTTACCTTTCTACTCACCATGACAGATTGCCATTGTGCTGGGCTCCTGTGTTGGTCAAACAAAAAGTCACTGATATTGCCTTTTGTATAGGTGTAAAAAGGGACACATGGACATGCCTTTTAGAAAAGTAGTCAGATTGATACTTGGAAACTGTGGAGTAATGAAAATAGTACTTCATTAGGAGTTAGGAGTTCTGGGTTCTAATCTTGACTCTTCTGTTAACTAGCTTTGTGACTTTGGAGAAGTCACTTTACCTTTATGGAGATCATTGTCTTCATATTTAAAATGAGGAAATAGAGTAGATATCTCTAAAGACCTTTCCACCTTCTAACATTCTATGATTCTGTATCTATGTCCTGGGAAATACTGCATGACCTCCAAAACTGTACTTCATTATATCATGACCTATATTGCTCCCATAAAAGAAAGGTTAATTCAAAATGTCTGATTATATAAGTCAACTGTGTGCTATTTTTTCTCCTTCTGACGCATTTATTTTTCCACTCCAGAGAATAAAATAAGAACCTCAATTTATACCTACAGTGTACCTACTTGTTTCAACTGTTACGGGGTTAGCTAAAGGTAATACAGCCAGGACAAACAATGTCCCCAGTATATGATCATGTGTCCTGGGGTAACGAGTATAAGTGGCAAAGAAATTAAAATATCAGATTTAGACCTAAAAGGAATTTTAAAGGTCATTAAGTTCAACTCCTCTGTGAAGAAACTGAGGTACAGAGAGGTTAATTTCCCACCGTCACAAAACCAATATCTGAAATGGAATATAGATTCAGGTTGCCCTGACTCCAAATCCAGTAAGGTGTCTATCATGCCATGCTGCCTAACTTTCAAAGACTTAGTGAAATAACAAAGCCAAAGGTCAAACACTTTAATCAAGAGTCATAGTATACAAAGAAGAAAATACAACTAGTTTACATTTATATTATAAATGATTCTTATACAATATTTCATTGGATCCTCCCAACAACCCATTTTACAAAAGCAGAAACTGAGGTTTAGAGAGATGAAATTATTTACTCGAAATTGAAGATTAATAAATTTAGCGTTGAAAGGAGTCATACTATTCATCTATTCAATAAACATTCATTAAATACCTTCTATGATGCCAGGCACTGTGCTAAGAACTACAGATATAAAACACACACACACACACACACACACACACACACACACACACACACGTCCCTGTAATCTTAATCACAACCTAACAGGAGAGACAACATGCAAACAAGTATGTGCAAAGCAAGTTAATACATGATAAATAGAAAGTAATTAAAAGGAGAGCACTGGAATTAAGAGGGGTTAGGGAAGGCTTCCTGTAGAAAGTGGGATTTTAGTCAGGACTTAAAGGAAATCAAGGAGGTCATGGTTGAAACAGAGGAGGGAGACTATTTCAGGGAACAGAAAAAAATGCCTGGAGTAGAGAAATATTCTGTTGTGTTCATGGAACAGTCAGGAAGCCAGCATCACTGGATCAAAGAGTATTTGTCAGGGAATAAGATATAAGAAGACTGGAAAGGTAGAAGGGACCAGGTTATGAAAGCCTTTGAAAGACAAACAGCATTCTATTTTCAATCCTAGAGGAAATAGGAAGTTGCTGGAATTTATTGAGTAGGAGGATGATGGGGTCAGTTATTATCCAGTCTAAGCCCTTCACTTTACAGATGAGGAAATTATGTTCAAGCAAGGTTTATCCAAAGTCATACATCTATCAATGGTCAAAAGTGAGATTCTAACTCAAGTTTTTGATACTAAGTCTAGGGTTCTTTCTACTATATCATGTTGGAAGAACAAATTCTTTTTCCCACCCTTGTTCAACCACAAGTGAAAAGAGTAAAGTCATAAAGTCACAGATTTAAATCTGGAAGGGACCTTAGAAGTTATTTGGTTCAATGTTCTCATTTTACAGATAAAGAAACTGAGGTCTAGAGAGGTGAAGAAATTTGAGCAAGGTTTTACATATAGTAAGTAGCAGAGATGGAATTTGAACCCAATCCGTTGACTCCACATCCAATGCTCTTTCTACCATATCATGCTGCCTCTCATCTTTAGGAAGCCATATTGGATTGTAAGTTTCAGATTAGTACTTGATTGAACACTTAAAAAATGCTTGTTTAAGATACCATAACTATCTATTTATGGATATTACACTAAGTAAACCTCTAGGGTTTCAAGACTCATGTATTTCATGCCCTTCCTGGTAAAGAGTAAAAATGTATAATACCTGCAGGTCACTAGGAAAATAGTTGCATTAGCTGACTCTGGAGTATCTGCCATATTTTCAAGAGAAGTAAATATCCAAGGATCCCTGAACAAGTTGAGGAAGGTCCTTTTGATTACAACTTAATAAAGTGAAATTAAAAAGTTAATATGTTCAGAAAGTTAATCCATTTTATTCACTTTTTAAAACCTGTGCCAAACTTGCTGAAATGACCAAGATGACTCCTGTCATCCATCTTGGCATTTTTCCCCAGCGTGGATGCTTGCACATACAATTTGTTGATTGGACTGGCTTTCATGTCAAAAGTGTAAGATACTAGAGAAGCCTTCTTTGTCTTATCAGAGAGATTAACATAGGCTTACAATTTTTTCTTTTAAAGTCTAGGAAATTGGACTTCTGAGTTTACTTTTGTCTTTTCCTCATGTTATTTCATGGAGTTATTTATGCCAAACTTGTGCGGAATTTGGTAGACCCAAAGCCTGCAGACTAGGGAAGAAGTCTCTCCCCTCTCACTCCTCCTTCCCCCACTACTATTTTTCCTACCATTGAGAAGAGACTGTCTTCTCTGCTCTATAGCACACTGAAAAAAAAAAATCTGAGAGCCACTGCTTCCATATTTTACTCACCTCTCTATATCAAACATTATTCAAAATGTAGTAAAAGTCTACTTATTTTTACCTGGAAAAATCCATCATAAAAGTACAAACAATAACAATGCAATACAGTATAAACAACATTAATACGCAAAGAGTGTAAGTGATGGTGGTTCACTAAACATTAAAGAAGAGAAGTTGGGAAGGGCATAGATCATGGATAAATTCACCAAGTCCCAGTAGCATGATGAGATAGGATAATTTCAAGCAAATCTTAAGCTGAACTCAAGTGTAGTGGAAGTCCATTGCAAGTGAAAGGCACTGCTGCCCTGGATTGCCTATAATCATGAGAGTTAGAACTTTGTCTGGCTCACTGATCTGTTTAAGGAATCATCAGCCTGGATAGAACTTGCCCTTTTTGCTTTTGTCTTATCTTCTTTTGTGACTACTTCTTCTCTAGGTTTTCATAACACTGTTCTCTCCTGTTTCTCCTTCTACCTCTCTGATTACTCAGTCTTCTTATTTTGACTCTTTACCCATGTCAGTGGCCTTCCACCCCACCCTTGAGCTCAACTTCATGGAGCGTTAACATTCATGAGATTCTCATGTCTCATGAGACTCCCACTCTGACAATCCTTCAGTACTTTCTGACCTGGACTTCATTACCACATTTGCTGCTTGTTACACTGGGTTTACATTGAAATATGACCTCTCTACCTGGATTGAACCAATTCTCTTTGATTCATTTAAAAGTATATCTGCTCTGTTGCAAGATAGTTTGCTAGTGAATAATGATGCCTAACTAGACTACCACCTTGTTCTTCTTTAACCTTGTGTGTGAGAGAGTAAGGGAGAGGGGGTATGGTGTGAGTTTGTGTGTATCCACGTTTCTGGATATGAAATAGAACTTTAAAGTTCAACAGTGGCCTCACTGGTGAACCATTAAAGATCATCAGTGACTTCAATCTAGCCAGATTCAAATATATTTTCTTCATACTCATCAGAGCAATCAAAAGGCATTCTAGAATGTGGGGCAAATTTAGTTAATGGTAGAGGTCTAAGGAATGAAATCACTCTTCTGTTTAGTGGATGGAATGGGGATTGAGAACTTCAGAGGTTAAGATATTCAAAGATGTTTGGGTCAAGATACAGAAGATGTTATACTTAAAATTACTGAAGAGGAGGAGCATTGACCTGTATGTCCATGGATGCAGCAACAAGGATCTGAACATGATGAAAGGAATTTTAGAAGAGGAGAGATTGTTGCTTAGTGACGATGGCAGAGGCAAAGTCTCAGAGTTGTAAGTCAGGAGCAAGACGTCTTCCTCTTAGCTCCATGTGTGAAGGGTTTAAAAGGAATAGCCATCTTTGGAGATATTCCCAAGATATTTGGTGTCTTTCAGAGAAAATTAGAAAGCTAGAGGAAGTATTCTAGAAAGAAATGGAGTTTTGAAGAGCTCAAGAAGGACACAAAAGAAAGGGAAAGGAGAGGAAGAGAGTTTCCTTGGGTGGGGCAGTAGCTAGTGAATACTTGACTTTATTTTAGATTTTGTGTTTTTATCCTGGAATCCTCCATATTGTTATTTTGTTGTTCAGTCATTTTTAGTCATACCCAACTCTTCATGACCCCATTTGGGTTTTTCTTGGCAAAGATATTGGAGTGGTTTGCAATTTCCTTCACTAGCTCATTTTACAGATTAAGAAACTGAGGCCAACAGGGTCAAGTGACTTGCCCAGGGTTACACAGCTGGTCCATGGTCAGATTTGAACTCAGGAAGATGAATCTTCCTGATTCCAGGTCTGGCACTGTATGCTCCATGGTGCCACCTAGCTGCCCTTCCCTATAACATAGGCCCTAAGAATAAATAGTTTCTTGGAAACTGATAGCAATAGCAATAATATGGTCATGAGACACAGGAAAGAGAGCAAACTGCTCTGGTGGGGAAGGAATGTCCCCTCTGGATACTGACCCTTGGATCCTCATGATTGTTGCAGCCATTAATCCCTCTTGAGGTCATTTGTATAGAATGTTCTAGCAGCTTTTAACACTATTGAGAAACCCTCTTTTCTAAAACATTTTTTCCTTTCCTTGTCTTCTATAAATTACACTATTCTAGGATTTAAAGCTAACAGGGATCTTAGAGATCAAATCCAACTCCCTCACTTTATAGATGAGATAATTTTCACAAATGAGATAATTCTCACACAGAAAGAGGTCACATATCAAGTTAGTGGCAGAGAGGGGCTGTCTGACTCTAAATCCAGA
Source organism: Notamacropus eugenii (assembly GCF_028372415.1). Lineage (NCBI taxonomy): Eukaryota > Metazoa > Chordata > Mammalia > Diprotodontia > Macropodidae > Notamacropus > Notamacropus eugenii. The sequence continues at coordinate 403,483,676 of NC_092873.1, forward strand.
GGTTTTTTCACTGTACAGTACCATGTTGTTCCTACCCTAGGATACAATGTCTTTTTTTTAAGGATTGATTCTATAGTATGAGAATGATTGTGAACAGCTTTCTAGGAGCACACAGAAATGGCACTAAGTAGAAGATAATATGGCCAGGAAATGCTTTTCTATAACAATATTTAGGCTTGCAATAAATCACATGATTTTTTTCAATAGGCTAAAATATCTCACTACCTCAAGCGAACAGAACAGTGTCTAAAAAAAAAAAACCCAAACCACCTGCTTTTTATTGTTATTTAACTGTGCCATCTGTGTGTGTTATCCCTAATGAGACTGTAAATTCTGGGTGGGCAGTGACCATATCTTATACTTCTTGTACAGTCCCTAGTGTATTTTGTTGGCACTTCATAAATATTCATTTACTTTCGCACATCTTCTATGCCTTTTTCTGGCTACCTTTTCTCTTTCACCCTCTAAATGAGGGGTTTTTACCTTTAAGTTTGTGAATTTATGTGTGTATGTATATGTGTATATATAATGTGCGCATATGTATGTATGTGTTATAAACATACACAATTTTTAAATGAAGTCCATAAGCTTTACCAGATTATCAGAGGGATCTGTGACAAGAGAAGATTACTCATCCTTGCTCTAAGTGAAAATTCTCCAAGACTCGATCCTTGGTCCTTTATAGAATCAAAGAATCATGTATTTAAAAAGGCATTTATTCCAAATCTTTTTTTACAGATGAAGAAACTAAGGCCCAGAGACATTAAGTGACTTACCAAGGTCACATAACTAACAAGATGTGAAGTAGAATTTGAAACCAAGTCCAACATTTGCTCCACTATACCACATATACCTAAAAAGAATTTCCTGGGCACTGAGAGAGTAAGTGATTTGCTCACGGTCATACAGGTAGTAAGCATCAGAGGATTTGAGCCTACGTCGTCTGACTCCAAATCCAGAGTTCTCTCCATTGTGCCATGCTTTACACGTCCTCTCTCTATAGTTGTTGCTTTGGAGAAGCCATTCTCTCATTGTTTTCTTTCTTTGTGAATGACTTAAAATGCACACTTGGAGTTTCAGATTCTTGGTCCAGCACTGGTTTGACATTTTCAACTTACTCTTGTCACTCCAAATTCAGTATGTTTTATATCTCATTCATCATCTTCCCACTATTCCAAACTAGTTATTCTTCCCAATTTCCCCACAATTTGGAATAACTTTACCTCTTATAGTTAGTAAGTTTCTCATTTATTCTTTTCTCCAGTGTTTTTCCTGATTCTTCCTCTTTTTCCATTTCCAGCATCACTATGCTAAGTCCAGGGACTCATCAACTCACATCTGAATTACTTCAACTGCTTCCTAACTAGTCTTATTTCCAGTTTCTTAACACTGCAATACATCCCATACATAATCTCTGCCAAATTAATCTTTCTAAGGCTTCAATTTACAAACAAATGGTTAAAATAGGAGAGTAGGGAGAAATAAAACTGAATAGATAGGCAACTATTTTCTTCAATTCACTTCCTTACTGGAACACTAGCAATGGCTTATTATTACCTATTTCTTTGTAGAGTAAATTCTTCCACTTGACTTTCAAAGTCCTTCATGATTTGCCCCCATTATATTTATGGTATTATAAGATCATAGATTTAAACCAGGAAAGGATCTTAGAGGCACTTTAGTCCAACCACCTCATTTTTATACATGAGGAAAGTGAGGCCCAGAGAGGTTGAATGACTTGCCCAAGATGTAGAGCCAGTATTGGACTTAAACCTAGCTTCACTACACCACACTAAGCCCTATTGTTCCTCAATAGAACCCTACCAATATTTAGTGTATTAAACTCCATCATTCTAGTCTACTTCATCTCCTGACTGACAGATAGCCCATGTGCTACATCATTATGTTCATCATGTCAAAAAAAACAAGGAAGACCTCTGACACTTTGCAGGACCCCCTCTCCTGAATTTATGGGAGGACATGAGCAAGAGTCACACATGATGGGCCAGCATGGATGCATTATGATCCATAACAACAGAGAGAATATCCTTATAAGCGAGACCACAGATCTGAGCGTATTATATAATATTTCAATAGCATACATGTACACATTCATATGTATGTATACACAAATAGATACACAATGGTTTATCTCATTAAATGCTTTGAGTATGTATGTCCTAATTCATAAATTTATTATGTTACAGAAAGAGTTTTCCAAAAATGAAGTAGACTGCCTTTGAAAGTAGTGAGCTCCCTATTATTTGTTTCAAGCAAGATCAGACTGATCACTTGTTGGGGATGTACAGTGGATAAGATGTATGTTTTACATAATGGTTAATAGTATCATGAACTGAGAATCACAAAAGAAGGAAACTAAGTCCCTGTGAAGTTAAGTGACTTAGTCAAGGTCACACTAGAAATGAGGCAAAGTTTGCATTTTAACTCATATTTTGACTACGAATTCAGCAATCTTTCCACTGTGTTACGAGTTTTGATCTAGATGACCTTTGAAGCAGCTTCCAACTCTGGGATTTTATGTCTCTATAAAATATTTCGTAAAATCCTTGTGGGTTAGAATCATATCTTATGTTCCTTATTCTGTACCCCCTCACCATTCAGTGCAACTGCTAACTGCAGTCCACACCTTACTTAAAGGAACAGGTGGTGTAGTGAGTAGTGTTATGGATTTGGAGTAAGGAAGACATGCATTTGAATCCTTTTTCACACATTTAATCATGGAACTGTGGGCAAATCACTTGTCCTCTGAATCTCAGTTTATTCATCTGTAAAATAAGGTTACTAATAGCACTCTCCCCACAGGATTATTGTGAGAATCAAATGAGGTAATATGTGAAAAACCCTTTGAAAACCTTAAAGTGCTTTATAAATATCAACTATTACCAATGAAAAATTAGTTTTTTATCACCATCATTGTTACTATTTTCCCCAAACAATTTCTATTGTAGCATAGTGTTTTGGTGAGTCTATTAAGAATGTAGCTTCTAAAATAGTAAGGATTACAGAGTTGAAGAACTGTGAAAAATAATGAGTTAATCAACATTTCTGCGTGAGTATGTTCATCCTTCATTGCCAAAGACAACCATGACATGACTTGCACTTGACTTTGTTCTGAGTGAGGGAGGGCTGTGCAGGTCACCAGCCTCACCTTTCCTCCAGAGCCATCTGAATCCAGTGACCAGATATTCATCAGGATGACTGGAGATGACCCAGGATGAGGCAGTTGGGGTAAAGTGACTTGCCCAAGGTCACACAGCTAGTAAGTGTCAAGTGTCTGAGGTGAGATTTGAACTCAGGTTCTCCTGACTCCTGCACTGCTACTCTATCCACTGCACCACCTCGCTGCCCCTAACCAACATTTCTAAAGTCTATGGAAAAGAAGTGATGATGATAATGACCATGATGATGACCATGTTAAAGTCCGTAACAAAAAAATACAAAAAAAGAACAAAAGACTAGAAGCTAAGGAGAGTATTTAACTGTAGAAACCAACAGGCGTGTATGTCAACAGCAAAGTACGACTTTTTCCAGTCCTTAATCTATTCCCTCTACCTCTTACCAGCCCTCTTTGTTTAAACCTCAAAATGTAAAATTTCCTTCCTTCCTTCTTCTATTTCTTCCTCCCCTTCTGTTTCTCTCCATTGTTGTTTTCCTTATCTATTCTCATCTGCCTCAATTTTATTTAAATAACTAATATACATATGAAGGGGAGAAGAAAGAGGAGAGGGATTTCAGATTTCAGTTCCATATTATGGTCAATTTATTAAATAAAATTCAAAATTTTAAAAAGCAGTCAAGCTAAATATATTCTCTATTTCTTTAAAGATGAAAAACAATTCAGATTGCTTTTTAACACGTGGTTCATTAATAGAAAAAAAAAGTTACTTGAATCTTCCATGGTATTAAGAATAATGCTAAGGTCACAGTAGGATTTTGGTGAGTATTAATCATTTACTTAATTGTCATCAAGCTAATGTCAGGTCTTTCCAAGGTAGACCAGGAAACATCATGCGGTACATTAAAAATATTAATTGATAACCTGTCTTAGCTTCCATCCCCACCTTTCTTTGTGTTCCTTTTATGAGTCATCCCACGACAGACCAATAAAATTCAGTGTTAATAGCTTTCTGGCCTGAATGTGGAGAAAAGACCACAAGCTTTGAGGAAGGTATTTGTATGTGAAATCTCTTTATCACGGGTCTAAAACTTTTTAATCTGACAACAGCCAGCTATAGGACTTCAGTCAGGGCTTTGCTTTTTCAAATAAGTTGAAACAATACACAATTCCCAATTTTACAGTTTATGAAACTACAATGCAAATGAAACCCTCTAAACACTACCAGAGGAAATTTGATTGGATACGTACCTCTGTTGTTGCTCTGTAGTAATACAGCTAGCTAGAGTTGGCAGTGGTTACTTATTCGAAGACTAAGCTTCTCCTCTGAAGAGAACCCAGGTCTCATTTAGAATGTCATGCTTTTTTTATTTCTCTGTGCCCCTCCTCCCTTGACCTTCAAGTACTTGCTAGCACATCCAACTGAGGTCAACTGGAGATATAAAATAAGATAAAACTCAAACCAGCTGGTTTGGCTGGTTGTTAATGTGACATTTCATGGGTGAAGAGATTAAAAAACAAACACCTGGATAATGCCAGGCTTATAAATGTTAATTGCCCCTATGGGTAGTAATGCATTAATATGACTTGACACACAGCTGCCCCCGTTATTTAGAAATGAGCATACATCTTTATATTTCTTTTCTTTTCTTTCTTTTTTTTTTTACTATTTCCACCTTACCCTTTATTTTAGGTTATTTTGGCAGAGGGCTTCACATATAAACACTTTAATGAGTGTTCTATTTAAAGGTATCTAGGTATTCTACAAACACTGACTTTGACCAAATCTCAGTTCCCTTCTCTTAATTTCACATTTTGAACTCAGCTGCCATGAAAGGTTTCTGGTAGCATTTTGTAAGCCTCTGTATTTGCCTGCTGATTCATCAGTGCACTCTCCCCAGTGTATGAAATTCTGGACAAAAGTCCCCAGAAATTACCCTGCATTTTTTTCATTGGCAGAGGAAATTTTTATTTCTTAAGCATCTATATGTGGATTGGCAACCTTTCTGCAACTTCTAGCCTTTGAGAATTGTCTGTGGTCATAGAGAGGTTAAGTGGATTGCCCAGGATCACACAACCAGTATGTGGAAGAGGCTGGACTCCTTTGAATAATGTTTATCTATACCTTGTAACAATTATATAAATCTATGCCTTATCTATATTCATATTCTTTCCACTTATTAACATGTAAGTTCTTTGAGGGCAGGAGTTATTTTCAGATTTGACTTTGTGTCCCCAAGACCTAGTGGAATAGGGAGGGGTTTAAGAAATGCTTACTGAATAAAGGAGAAGATGCTTATCAGTTAATTCTACCTTTAGAGATAGAGTTTTTAGAATCTGAAGGCTGTTGGGGGAAGGTTAACACTTGTCAGAAATTTGAACCTCCAACAAATTTAATGGAATTTGTCTTTTTTTTCCTTATTGCTATTTGCAAACCTAGATGTAGGAATACACAGACAAAATATATTTCCCAGGCTCCCAACTCAGGTAGCCCCCTCCCTCACTCTTATATGGTGAACAATAAATTTGAGAAGTCAGCTACCAAGTGAGTCAGACTCCCTCCTCTTCCTTTTCTCCTTTCAACCTGTTAGTCTCATAGATTCTAAAAGGTAGATTTGAAGCCAAAGCAATGAACAGATAACCTCCTGCCTCCATTTAAGTGATTGCCCTAGAGTAGGCCTGTACAACCTGCCACCCCTAAAAAGATTTTGGGCGACCTGTGAAAAATGTAGAGTTCTCTACATCCTCTACATTTTTCATGGGCCACGCAAAATTCATGAGCCCCCAGGTTATGCAGGCCTATCCTACAGTCTCCTTAAAGGAATAAAACTGGTGAAGAATCATTAATTAGTGACAGAGATGGGACTTATTCTATATGTAAGGCAGACTCTACAGTAGGGCAACCAGAGTTTTATTCCAGGGCGCCAAATTTAGAGGGTACTTATAATACCTGCAGTCCTTCAGCAGAATATAAATAATCAAACCTAGCCCATACTTAGAATAATTAGCTATGAAACATTAGTTAAGATAATAAAGATAGATGTAGGTTCTTGGGATATGCCAAGCCTAGAGGCCTGTATTGGGCTACCCGAGTCTTCCTTACCTCACCTCCCGAGGTCTTCGGCTGGCCACGCCGGATGCACGTATGAGAGAAAGGACGTTCCAGAGTCAAACAGGGGTTGAGCTTTATTACAGGGTTTCAGTTACAAGTGCAGGGGGTCTTCTTTCTTAGGACGAAGAGGGGGAGATTTCCTAAGAAGGCTAAGCTTAAGGGATTGGAAGTAGAAGTACAAGCGGGGAGAGAGGGGGAGGGGAGAGAGGAAAGAAAAGAAGCGGAGCCCTACTTTTCTCTTTGGCTCCACACGTGCTAAGAGAGCTTTTAGGCTTCCTCAATCCTACTTAATCTTCAGCCACACAGTTTGCATCTCAATACAGTGCTGTTAGGTAACTAGGTGTGCTCCAATCCGGGACGACCTCGAGGGCAGGGAGACTCCACCCATCAGGTATCTCCGGGGGAGAGGCGGAAATACCCGAGCTAGCCGAGCTAGCTCGGTCTGACCTTCTCGAACCCCCGCTGTTCATGGAGGGCCTCGTAAGACTCTAAGATTTAGAAGTCCCACTTTTACCCGCCCGAGACTGTCCACACGGATTTGAGCTTCCAGTCCCAACAGGGATAACCCAAGCATGGTGCTTGATCTATGAGGCAAAAACTGCTAAGTATAGTTCTGCCATCCAATGACAGGACCAACCTGTACATTCCCATCATGGACCCTGTAAAATTTGACTGTAAACATCAAAAACAACAGGCATTATTAAAACAGGAGTAACTACTTTCCCTTGAAGAAGACAGTAAGTGGTTTGTGTATTAAACACAGAGTGTCTTTTCTTAATATTCTCCAACCTGTCCCCTCCACCTCCAACTGACCTAATCTTTCTTGAGCTAGTGGGGTTTCATCAGACCAAGTAAAAACTGAAAAGGAAGTGGCCATTTATCCCTTTAAGCCTCCCTGAAGACTAGTTCAGCACATGTACTAACTCTTGATCAAAAGAATCCTCCTTGTTGCAGGGGAGGGAAATAGAAAGTGACCTGGAATGGAGGCTGTTTAAGCCAAAGTCTCCCATGAATGCTCTTTTTATTTTCTGGTGTTGTAATTGCCTTTCCCTGAGGTATCTGTTCCTATAAAGAAGCTAAAGAAGGCAATTCCTGGATTCCTAGATAAATTGCTAGGAAAGCATGTAGGAAAGGTAGAGGTTGTCTTTGTCAGAAAAGGAGATACAGTCTTACTACTGCAGGACTGAGAAAATGTAAATTAGCATCCCAACCCAAGTAAGAGTCTAGTGTGGCAGGATTCCTCCTATCCACTGATTTCCTCTTCTTGGCCTCTTTATTTGTCATGTCAATGTTTCATCACACACTTGAGTGTGGTAGTCCTTGAGTGACCTGGGCACACAACCAGTCAGCCTTCAGACATAGTAAATTCTAGTACATTTGAGGCACTATGATATAGCACAAGAAGAACTAAACTTGGAGTCAAATGGCCCAAGTTCAAATCTCAGCTCTGACACTCAAAGTAATTACATTCATATGGTGCTTTAAGGTTAAGAAGCACTAATAATAGTGGTACTAAAAATCATAATAATGGCTAACATCTATATATCACTTTAAAGTTCGTAAAACTATTTATCTATATCTATCTATCTATGTATATCTATATCTATCTATATATGTGTGTGTATCTATATATGTATATATATAAAATCTCATTTGATCCCAACAACAACACGGTTAGGGAGCTGCTGTTAGCTTAGAGATGTGGAAAGCTACAATGAGAGATGTTGTTACCTGCCCAAGATTAGAGAGCTAAGTTAGTTACAAAGATTTCCTGATTCTAGGACCAGAAAGCTTTCATTTCACCTTAGTATGTTACTAGACCAAGTCACATTTAATAAAACCACAATCCCAGAGCTAGGAGCAACCTCAAAAGACAATTAGTCACACCTGTACTGTAGAAGAATCCTCTTGACCATACACTGAGTCATCTAGTCTTTGTTTAACAATATTTCATGAAAGGGGAAGCCAAAGCAACAGATTTCATTCCAAAAGCTCTAATTATTAGACAGGGTTTCCTTCCATCAAGCCAAATCTGCTTTCTATGACACTTCTACCCATTACTCTTGCTCTGTAAGACAAGGCCAAGCAAAAGAAATCTAATCCCTCTTCTACTTGGAATTCCTTCAAATACTTCTCACCTATATGCCCCAGTTTTTCAACTTCCCTTTGTTGTGTTGTCTTCCCCCATTGGGACACCAGGCTATGGAATGTCTTACTTTTTGCTTGTACTTACCTCTCCAGAGCTTAGCACAGGACCTGGCACACAGTAAGCACTTAATACATATTTATTGACTGAATGAGAGGAGATGCTGAGGGAATAGTTATGCCACTAATAAAAACCGTGGTCCTGATCCGCAGTTCATAAGTAAGGTCAGAAATTTGCTCAGAGATGATACCTGAAAGACTGAAGACTAAATTATATACCCAGTGGGTAATGCACAGAAAAGAAATAAAGAGAACCAAGGGCACAACCTTTGGAAATATTTATATTACAGGACTGAGAAAATAATAAGGGTTTAGTGAAAGAGAAAAAAAGAGGAACAGCTAGAGAAAAAGAAATCGCTTGGCATTGTTGGAAGAGTATTGGCCTTGGAGTCAGGTGAGCTGAGTTTGAATATTTGAATTTTCTCTTCAGAAAATAACTCCTTGAAAATCAGAATTTGCCAAATGGAAACTAATGACCCCAAGAGACATCAAAAAAACAAAACAAAACAATAAGATAATATTTTAAAAACTGCAAAACAATAGAAAAAAGTGCGAAATAAATATCGTAGGAAAAACAACTAAGCAAAAAAATAGATCAAGGAGAGATAATTTGAGAATTATTTGCTACAGTTCTCAGGAGTGTATCTTTAAGAAGTACTTTGAAACCTGAGAGCAGCCTCATCCCCACCCTACCCCCATCACATCTATGAGTGAGGAGCTACAAAGGTAAACCTTAAAGTGGAAAAGAACCAAATCAATGTTGTAAAGTTAATCATGTTAATGAGAGTTGAAGATCTCCACCCATTAATGGGCTGGCCCGTTAAGAGAAGTTTGATTGGGGGAGATTTGTTTTGTAGGAAGGCCCACGTCTTTTGTTAATTTCTAATGCGCCACTGATTCTCAAGGGTTGTGAGGCCCTCTAGCTCTGAAAAGTATGTGTATCTATCTATCTGTCTATCTATCTATCTATCTATCTATCTATCTATCTATCTATCTATCTATCTATCTATCTATCTATATTTCTTCCTGGAAATGACCTTCAAGGTAATACTCCTCATTTTACAGGTGAGGCAACTGAGACTCAGAATGGTGAAATTACTTTGCCAAGTCCACACAGTTAATAAAGTGATAAAGGAAGGACATGAACTCAGACCCTCTGGCGCTATACTGTGTCACACTGCATCATGGTACTATGTATTCTTTTCACTGAATATTGCTGCTACTTGCCTTTCTTTGCAGGGCATTTTGCTATGAAAGCTCTTCCTACAAATCTCTCCATCAGCCTGACAGTTTAATGAAGAGAGAGGCACTCCTCCCTCTTCCTTGTGGGGTCTGAAGTCAGCCTTTCTATCAGTAGCTTCCCTGCTTTTGATTCAGGGACAGCACAAAAAGGGCATCACAAAGCCCACCAACTTTCTTTGGTGAGCATATAATTACTTGAGTTCATGGCCCACTAATAAATTCTCCAAAATTTTCTGTTTTGCATCAGAGCTTGAAAGAAAAGCTTTTTACTAGGGTAAGGAGAAGAGATTTGGTAGGAAGGGAAAACAGTTGTGCTGAGCAATTGTACTTTAAACTATCTCTCAGCTCAATGATTCAGTTTTTAATCAGGGCTAAATTTATCCAGTCTCTCCTGGACTTACAATAGACCAGCTGCCAGGCAAACTGTGATACAGTCAGCAAAGGTAGAAAATGTATCCTCATGCATCTGAAACCAGAGAGAAAATCCTTTCTAAAGAAATCCAGCAGCTAACAACAAAATTAAGTGAACCAGGAATGATGGCAACTCATGAATGAATGAATCTCCTTTCATTGGTAACCTCTTCCAAATACCCTTAAATCACTCTGTCCTGTAAGTGTTCATTCACCTGTAGAAGTACATGTCTACTCTCTGACAAGAACCATGTAGGGAACCAGCACAGGAAGTAAAGTCCAATTGCCCTGCAACATCAAGAGAGCTCTCAGTTATCTACAACAGGGTCCATCCATGGAGAATATGGCTCTGGAGTTCTTGAAATTACTATCTACTGTGTTTAATTAACATATTTAATAAGCTCGGTTTGGGTTAGCACAGCGGCAGCTAGAAATTAAAGCCTTTTAAACAAATATTTAAATATTGGTGAAGTTCCACAGAAGGTCTGAGTTTGGAGGACCAACAACTTTAAGCTATCATTTCTGAAAACAAATGGACATTAACTCTAAAAATACCAAAGAGCTCACACAGGTTATCAAAACCATAGTTAACTCTGAAGAATAAAATAAAGAAAAAAAAACGAAGAGCTAACAATGGTCATAAGCAAAAAAGCTTTCTTTATTATGTTAGAGGAGGGAAATTGGATCCATGTTCCAGGGCCTCCTCTAGTAGTAGACCAGTTTTAGTGTGGGCAAATCTCAATACATATACTAGTAACTATGCAGTCAACTCTAGCCCTGACAGTGAGGGGTAACTACAGTGAGACAAGTCTGATCCATAGCAGGGCTTCATGACCAGAACATGGTTTCTGCAGGTACATGTCCAACCTCAAGGAATACTTGTTGCTACTGTGAAACAATTCTGGGATTTTGCTATGGCTGAGTTCATCCAGAGGGTGAGCACAAAGGATTGTTTTTGTGCCAAGCTCAGGGCACAGCTTGCTCATTGGTCTTTAGCTCTGAAAAATAGGGTGTCTCCTACAGTAACAATAGAGGAATAAAAAGGGAGGGTATGTCTTGGCATAGGAATCCTAACAAAGCAAGGAGAAAAAGGCCAGTTCTGTTTTAGGTAGCTATTTCATATCAGTCTGGAAGGGGAAGATATCTTCCCTAATATGAAGAATAAATGAAGAGTTGAACAGTGGAGTTAGATGAAAAAACCTTATATAGTTTCATGTCAATCTGACTTTGTCATACTTGAACTCCACTCCATCATTGTGGAAGCATGAAATGATTAAAACATCGCCCCATTTAGTGCTAATCTTTTCTAACATTTCCAGGGATTTGAGTCAAATTTTCCTTTTCCTTTTTTAGGGAGCAAGTAGTTATCATTAAACCAAAGAATAAGGTCAGTATCTGAAGCATCAGGCTAAATTGGATGATGTGATCAAAATTCGGTATCTCAGTAGGTAGGATGGGGTGAGAGAGAGATCAGAGATCCAAGCTGGGCAAGGCAAGAAATCTGGGTAGTAGTGTCACCCAAGACTATAGAATGGATGTAGGTCAAGATTTGAATCTGAACCTATTTCCTATCCTCCTGCAATCGTAGTAGAGGTCTCCAAAGCTGACCATAATCCCATTACTATACCTCAAGGGTAACTCTGGCTATGATGCTATTTATCACTTTCTACTTTTCAGGAGACTTTTCCAGATAACCTCACCAATTTCACAGAGGAGGGTTCTGGAACACTGCATTGAGTTTGTCTAAGGCTACGTGATAGTTGCAGAACAAGCCTAGAATTCAGGTCTGCAAACTTTCAGCACTTGACTCTTTCCAGGAAATATTATTAAACATAGGCTTAAAGGATTCAGGAGTTGAGAGAGACCTTGGAAACCATGTAATCCAATATCTTCATTTTATACACAAGGAAACTGAAGCCTAGAGAATGGAAGTCTCTTACTCAAGATGGCATAGGTAATAAGTGTCAGGTCTTCTGACTTGCAGATCCAGAGTAATTCCTATTACCCAGTGTTGTCCTAAATATATAAAACCATGGAACCTTGGAGTTGAAATGGACTTTAGAGACCATTTAGTCTAATCTCTGCCTAAATAGGAATCCATCCTATAACATCCATGATAAGAGTTTATCCAGGCTCTGCTATAAGATCTCCAGTGATAGAGATTCCAGAATTTTTTGAACCAATCCATTCAATTTTTTTAACAGCTTCAGTTATTAAAAGTTACTTTTCATATTAAGCCAAAAATCTACTTCTCTGTAACTTCTACAAACTGCTCCTATTTCTGCTCCCTGAGACCGAACAGAACAAGTCTAAAACTTTCCCACATGACAGTCCTTCAAATACCTAAAGGTATCTATAATGCTTCTCTCACATCTCTAAGTCTCCTCTTCTCCAAGGTATATATATATATATATATATATATATATATATATATATATATATATATATATATATATATATATATATATATATATATATATATATACACACACATATATATGTATATATATGTATACACACACACATACATACATACATATATACATACACATATACACATCATATGCCATAGTTTAGAATCCTATCACATCCTAGTCCCTCTGATCTGAACTGTCTTCAGTTTCTCGATGACCTTCCTAGAATTCAATACCCAGAATGGAATATGATACTCATGGCAGTCTGATTGTGATAGCAGATAGCAGGACTATCATGTCTCTCATCTGGAATACTATACTTCCATTTATGTAGTCTGAGTGAATTAGTGTTCTTAAGGCTATCAAGTCTTAAGTGATATTGATTTAGTGATATTGAGCATGAAGTAGATCAAAATCTCCAGATCTTTTTCACACAATCTTTTGTCTAGCCACTCCTCTCCAATTTTAGACTTCTGAGGTTGATTTTTTGAACCCAAGTGTAGGACTTTACCTTGGTCCATATTAAATTTCATTTTATTAGATTGGGCTCATCTTCTTAGCTTGTTAGGGTCCTGATTGTCAATCAACCTACTGGTTATAAAGCAACAGTCTGGTACTCCTTTACAATTACCTGCTCTATTGTTCAGTGTTCTAATCACTATACAGGTGCTATGTATTAGGTTTAGAAGGTGATTCCCTGCCTTTGTATACAAACGTATGCCACAATAAGAATGTACACAATAATAACATTATAAAAATAAACAGTTTTGAAACCTGTAAGAACTATAATCAATATAATGGCTATTCATGATTCCAGAGGATCAATGATGAAACATGCAATCAATTAGACAGTAGTGATGGATGTAGGGTTTCATGAAGGATAAGATATATACATAATACATATGTGTATGCATATACACATACATATAAATGTATACATACATATACACAAAGAAGCCAGATGGCTCAAAGGATAGAATGCCAGGCCTGAAGTCAGGAAGACGAGTTCAAATTCAGCCTTAGACACTTACTAGCTATATGACCCCGGGTAAGTCACTTAACCCTAGCTCCAATAGTTTCCTCATTTATAAAATGAATTGGAGAAGGAAATGGCAAACTACTCCAATATCTTTGCCAAGCCCCAAATGGGGTTATAGAGAGTTGGATATGACTGAAATGACTGAATAACAAATATACACACATATATGTTTTTGTATATATACACGTGTATGTATCTATGTATATCTGTGTGTATAGCCAGTACGAGATTTTGTCTTGCTTCACTATTGACTTTTTAAAAAATTAATGGAGTGGGAGTGGGAAGGAGAGAAAATATATTTCTGTTATTTTTTTTTTAAATAAAGTAGCAGGGTCCTATCAGTGTGAAATATCTCATGTACTTTCAGATGAGGTTACAGTATTATTAGCTTTGTTACAAGAGACCCTTTACAAAGAGAAGTTATCTCTAAAGGTACACAATTCAAAAACAAAATACACAATTAGCCTCGTCCAAAAGGAAAGGAAAAAAATATACAAAAATATCACATCAATAAATCTAAAAGGGTAAAAATGTTTAAATTATTTTAAAAATAAAGCCAAGAGAAAAGGAAGAACCAAGAGTTACTGGAATAATGAGTGTTAGAGGAAATAGCCCCATGAAGTAAAAACACAGGAAATTTTACCTTGAAATGGAAAAATATAATAATTCTGAAAGACATCCATCATAATCCTTTCATCTTGCCAAAGAAATTTCCCTGAAACAGCTATGTTCAACAAACCCAATGTACCACCAGAATGTAGTAATGAAACAAGAAATGCTTCACAAGAAGGTTTTGGTTTAATTCCTATAGTTCCCTCTACATGAAAATATCCAGGTCTTTTATGTCTCCATCCCAGTCTTTATCCATTTGCATTAAGTAAGGGAATTCTTCAACTGCAGATAAAAATATTGATCTTTTATGTAATGTTGCCATTTGTACACTAATTAGAAGCACCACACTGTCTGCTTTGGGTCTATCCAGTTGCTACATGCAAAAATGTTAATAATCTTTAGGTTGTTTTGACAGCAACTTGAGAAGAGAAACTGTTGCTGCCTCCACTACCAAACACCACCACCAAAGACAAACCAGGATTCATTTTTGAACCTCTGACAAGTGACAAGATGAAAATGTATATATGCAAAATCCAACACCTCTGGATATCTTGAGGTCTGTCTACAACTGCAATTCCTTGATTATATATCTGCATTCATCTCTTGAAGGAAGGAAGGGGAGGGAGGTTAGGGCTAAAACAGACCATTATCAATGCTGATGAAAATTTTAATGTGCCCAAATACTTGCCTTTAAATAGCAACTGACATTTGCAAAGCGCTTTGTAAACACCCTCATTAGCTTCTTCTTGCCTGTGCTAACATTAGATAGGTGGGTGTAACTCTACTTCATGGGCACCTGATAGCTACAGTAACCAGAACCTCCTTCTCAACATGGTATAATTCTTTAAGAAGTGTTGGATTTGGAGCTGAACTTGAGTTCAAATCCCAGTCTTGGGGAAGTCACTGTACCTCCCTGGGTCTCAGTTTCCTAAAAAATGAATCATCATTATCACAAAAAACACAACAGCGATATCCGTTACATAGCTCCTTTAATAAGAACAGCTATTAATAGTTACCATTTATACAGCACTTAGTGTGCCTGGCACTGTGCTAAGGACTTGACAATTATTATCTCATTTGATCTTCCCAACAATCCCAGAAGTAGGTGTTTATTATTAGTCCCATTTTACAGATGAGAAAACTAAGGCATAGAGAGAGTGAGTGCTTTACATTTTGGTCCTTTGACCATTTGATCCTCACTACAACCCTGAGAGATGGGTGCTATTATTCTCCACATTTCAGAGTTGAAGAAACTGAAGCACAGACAGGATAAGTAATTTGCCCAGGGTCAAATATCTGAGGCAGTATTTGAACTCAGGTCTTCGTGACTCCAACTCCTAAACTCTGTCTACCAAGCTACCTAGTGGGAAGGCAGGAAGAGATTGGAATAGATGGTTTCTGTTGTCCCTTCTAGATTGAAATCTAGGATCCTATAAGATGAACTACAGCTTTTTATACAAAGTGTCATATAAGATGATTGCCAGAAAGTTGGTTCAAATTTTCAGGAAAGCTGAATGGAGCCATGCCCAGCCTTCACTTGGTACCAAAACACCAAGAGGTATCCCCCATTCCTGATTAATTATTACTTCAGAAAACCCCACTCACTTTAGTTTGATGAGGTTGTTCATTCATAAGATCATATATTTAGAAATGGATGAACCCTTAGATGTCATCTAGACCTGCTCCCTCACTGTTATATAAGACTTCAGAGACTCAGAGCTCTAGATCTGGAAGGGACTTCAGAAACCATCCAGTCTAAGCCTGTAATTATACAAATGAGGAAAACTAAGACCCAAGGACACTACATCTTTGGCTATTATATCATACAGCTACTAAAAGGCAGAGCCAGGATTTGAATTTGAATTTTCTAACTCTAAATCCAATGTATTTTCCTCCCATATTGCATTGTTTTCATTGCTATCTCCCTGTCCTTTTCAGTTCAAGCCCTTCCAATTAGATCTACAAGACTTTAGGCCAGGGGTTCTTAACATGGAATCCATATACTTGTAATACAAACGTACTTTGCTCTATAGACACATTACATACTTTATACATGTATGTATGTATTTATGTGTCTATAGAGCAAATATGTATATGACAATTTAAAAACCCTGAGAAAGAGTTTTGGGTCACTAATAATCAATTTATTAATTAGGCTAGCTGACAATCAATAAATTGATGGTCAGTGGTTTCTCTCAGTAACCAAAGACAACCAAAGGAGACGTTGAATGCCTTAATTACCTTCATAAAAAGGAACTCACCTGACAAGTGAAAATCAACCCTAATTGGTGGACAGTTAATGAGGACTTGGGCTAAAAGTCTTCAGCTCCTCCTGCTGAAAAGTGGATTGATCATGAGATTCAGCTACCTCTATCAATCTGCACAGAGGAATCCATCACCATCCAGACCACTCCAGCTGTTTTTCTCCTTCATGAGTTGGGTCACCCTAAACTCTAATGGAGGGGTACAAGGAGAGGGTAAGAATTAACCTAGACTGATTTGTGTTTATACTCTAAACAGAAGTTAAGTCTCCTAGTTGGGTGGGATTCCACCCCAGATTGAATAGCATGTTTCCTTGAAGCCTAGGGGCAATCTCATCAATCAGTTAAGTCCTTCAGAGACTGACTTTTTATGGGAGCTGGGCCTTAATCAGAAAATAAAGGGAAAAATCCTGGGATTGTAATTTAATAATTGGTTATTAATATAATAGTAAAATAATGATTTCTCTCATGTGTGTATGCATATATATGAGTACATATGTGTGCATGTATACATACATGTGCAGGTACATATATACACATGCACATGGGTGTGTGTGTAGTATGCACACAAACATATGTGCGTGTGCATGTATATATATATATGTATATATTGTAGCAGGCATATCATTATAAAATCTTGAGTGAGGAGCTGGAGAACCAAACTCCTAAAAACACAGATGCGATATTGTTTTTGTCAGTTATACTGATCTAAGATATAAGAAGACTTTTCAGAAGAGAACAGTGGCTTTCAGAATTCACATCATTACAATCATATCACAAAATGAGATCTGAGTTTGTAGACCTTGACTTTAAATATAGGAAATGTGTTTTGTTGGTGAGGGATGGAATTAGCAACTAAGGAAAATATATTTGTGTTGAGCATGGGTCCTTATCTGTTTTTGTGTTATGGATTCCTACAAGAGTCTAGGGAAGCCTTAGGACACCTTCGGGAAAAAACATTTTTAAATGCATAAAATAAAATACAAAGATTTACAAAGGAAACCAAATATATTGAAAACATTATGTGTATACACACACACACACATATACATATACATATATATATATATATATATATATATATATATATATATATATATATATATATATATATATATATAGCCATGAATGATAGAGTATATATACACATATACACACAAATACTCTAATATGTATGCTCAAGCCCATCAATGAGTTAGGGGGATGTCTACCTCAAACATGTGAAGACTTCCTCTGGTGGAATGATGGAAATGAGAACAGTTTGTTCCAATGGCCATGAAGGTGCTATGAAGGGCTTAGAACTTGGTCAGACATCAAAGATGCCAAGGCCATTGACAGTGATCCTAACTTTTGTCTTGTCACTGGACTTCAATGACTCTGGAAGAGAGAGTGAGGCTGATGACTGTGCAACTCTGTCTCACTTAAACAATTCATGCTCAAGTCGAGATGTCACCCCATGATGTCATCGGTCCTTTTCAAATGTAAAGGATGGACAGCAACAGTACAGTGCCCAGCACAGAGTAAGCTCTATATGAAGGCTAACTATTACTATTTTTACCTATTGTTGTAACATCTAAAACTCAATATGTCCAAAACAATTCATTATCTTTCTCCCAAAACCCTGTCTTCTTCTGAACAACCCTATTCCTCCCAAAGGCATCACCAGTCCTCAAGATTCACAACCTAGGTATCATCTTCAACTTCTCACTCTCTCACTTATATCCAATGTGTTAAGTCCTATTGATTCCACCATTACAAAATCTGTCATATATCCTCCCCTCTCCTTTTTTACACTATTTCTACCCTGGTACAGAATCACTTCATGCTTGGACTATTACAGTAGCCTTGGTCTATTGTAATTTAAATGAACTAACTTGGTTGGTCACCTTGCCTCAAGTCTCCATTAAATTCCATCCTCCATTAGCTTGCCAATGTGATCCTTCTAAAGTATTGGTCTCATCATGTTACTCAATCTAATTATTGTCCATTACTTCTAAGATCACACAAAAGTCCTTTATTTGGCTTGTAGAGATCTCCACAACCTAGTCAATTCCTATTTTTTCAGACCTCTTACACCTTGCTTCCCTCCACAAATTCTATGATCTGTGACACTGACTTGCTTTTTCACATAAAACACTCCATTCCCCAGCTCTAATCCTTTTCATTGACTGTCCCCTATGTCTGGAATGCTCTACATCCTCACCCTTTCATCTTAGATTCCCTAACTTCCTTTGAGTTGTAATTCATATCCCCTCTTCTTTAAGAAATTTTCCTCAATTCCTCTTAATGTTGGTGCCTTTCCTCTGATATTGCTCCCAATTTACCCTGTATATCTGCTTTATGTATATGTTTGTTAACATGTCATCTCCCTCATTGGAATATCGACTCCTTGGGGAGGGGAGTAGAGGGTGAAGTGACCTTTTTCTTTGTTTCCCCAGCATTTACCATAGTGTTTGGCACAAAATAATAAGTGTAGTAAATGCCTGATTTAATTTGACTTGATGTCACTTTACCCAGGGGACATAAACAAAAGTTAGATGATTGTGTGCTTGCCACTTCTCAGAGCAAGCAGACACTACAGAAAGCTGCAGAAATCTACATAAAAGAAGGGAACCATGGACCCCCAAAATCACTGTAACCTCACCTCATCATGTCTGAGACAGCTTTCAACTATAGTTTGACTTAGGACTGAATCTTACTTCTCCTGAGGAACAGTACAGGCTAATTGCCTACTCTACAGGCTTCTTCTGATGAAGCTTTCCTAGGGGATGGCTATCATGTTCTACTGCTTAGGCAACCAGGTAGGGGAAAAGAAACCCTATCCTGAGACAGATAGTCTCTGAATCTGGATCTAGCTATAAAGCAGGAAACCAACCAAATTAGTATAATTGTTTCTTCCTTGCACCAAGCCCTAAAGGACTAAGATAAAGAAGAAAACTAGAGGTTGTGATGGAGATTTTGACCTGGAGGTCAGTATTAAGTGGATCAAGAGGGAAAATATGGGGAATGTCAGAGAAACTAACCATGTTATATTTGACCTTTCTCACTAAAGCTTCCATCCTTTTTGGTGGCTCCTTTTAGCCCTTAATCTTGGCTGTCTTGTCCTAGGCTAGGAGGTGGGGAAAGGGTGTAACATGCACAATGCTCCCCCAAAATGTGTTTTCCCCCAAAGCTGTGATTTTTGCATAAGCCTACCTTTACATATATTATGGTTACTTACTAGTTTTATTGGGAGCAGGATTCCCAATTATTATGTCCCAGAATTGATTGATAGACAGATGAGAGAGAAAGAGAGAAAGAGAGAGAGAGAGAGAGAGAGAGAGAGAGAGAGAGAGAGAGAGAGATAAAGTATTTTGAGCAGGTCTTTATTGATTGTTTACTATATTCTTGCCCTCAAGGAGCTCACATCCTATTAGGAGATACAGTGGCATAGTCTAGAGATGGTGGAGAAGAAAGGTAGAGGTCTAGGTCTGGTCAATATAAAGGAAAAAAGGAAAGAGGGAAGGAAGGAAGGATTTATTAAATTTTTTCTATATATAAGGCAATGTGCTAAGGGCTGAAGATACAAATAGAAAAATGAGAGTCTTTGCTCTCAAAGAGTTTTTACATCCTAATGGGAGAAACACATATAGTAGGTTTCAGCTACAGGTCAGATGGTAGAGTCCTATAGTCCTTAGGGTACAGTGGCAAAACAGATTTTAATTCCTATTTTTTGGATAATATTTTAATTTAATAATATTTCTACTTTTTAATAATATTTTTAATAATTTTATAATATTTTAATAATAGTTTAATTTTTAAATAATATTTCTACTGATAAAAATCATGTCAGTTTCTGAGGTTGAACTATTTTGTAGTACCAAGAACTTTAAGGATGAGAACTTTTCTTTTCTGAGTGTTTATTAGTAGCTACAGCTAAGATAGGATAGGATAGGATATGTTGAAAGCTTAACTATCTAAATCCAGAATGTTTCAGAGTAAAAGTTACTATTGTACTTAACTATCTTCCTCACCTTCCTTGCCTGCTTTGTGTCACTCTGGAGTAGCCATGCTTCATGCTCCTACCTGGTCTTATCAACACAGGAACATTTATTTCCCATGTATTCTAACTACCGAATGTAGAGTTAGCTGACATTTCAGAACCATAAAAGACAATTTTGTATTTTTTCTTTCTAGTCATTTTTGTTGTTTAGTTGTTTCAGTTGTGTCCTATTCTTTATGACTACATTTGGATTTTTCTTGGCAAAGATGCTGGAATGGTTTGCCATTTACTTCTCCAGTTGATTTTATAGATGAGGAAACTGAGGCAAATAGGGCTAAATGACTTGCCCAGGGTCACACAGTAAGGAAATGTATGAGCCCAGTTTTAAACTCAGTGCTTCCAAGTCCCCCATATCACCTAGTTGCCCTAGTCACTGCATTTGATCCTGAATGGGAAAAATGCAAATATTATTGTGAAAGACTTTTAAAACACGCTAGTGACTTCAGTTTCTTTGTCACTACCAGACAAGAGGGGAAAGTCTCATTCAACATTTTTTGACCCAATTGGTCCTAGCCAACAGAAAGGCCAAACATCTTTGTCTAGTCTTCATCTTTTAGACTTTGTTTAAAGATCGACTGCTTTTGAACCAATTGCTAATGACTAATTAAAAAAAAAAAAAGATGTGACAGGGGAAAGAGCACTGGCTCTTTGGGTTCAAATCCTGAATCCATCATTGGCTGCCTTTGTGTCTTTAGGTGAATCATTTACCCTCACTAAGTCTTCATTTCTTCAACTATAAAATGAGAGGATTCAATGAGATTACTGCTAACGTCCCTTCTAGCTCTGCATCTAGGAACCTATGTGAAAATGTCATTAACATAATCTGGAAGATTGACGTGTCATTTTAAGAAGTCCACACAATCTTAGGTGTTCATCTATGCTCATTCGGGTGTGTGTGACAGACAGGCAGACAGATAGAGAGAAAAAGAGAGAGACAGATGAAGGCAGGGAAAGAGAGAGAGAGATATACAGAAAGACAGAGTATGAGAGAGAAGCAAATTTTAAAAAAATCTGTTTGCAAAGTTCTTGTTCTTTCCTTTTATTTGGGGCTCTGGATTTACAGATGTCATTGAAAGCTCAACAGAGCTGACTTCAAAGACAAGGGGCTCTATGGAAGAGTGATTACATGAGATCATGTCTGATTTAATCTGACAATCAAAGCCAATCAGCTGACAGACTTTATGATAAATCCAGCACAGACTGAATCAAGACTTGAGAAGCAATGCTTCTGACAGGGGAGGCAGAGCCCTGGTAAGTGATTGACTCATTCCAAAGCCTCGTGATCTGTTCAGGCCCAACTGGAGGAAATGCCAAGTGATTCATAAGATAAATGGACTTGGTCCTACCAATCACTGAGTTATTAATGCTCTCTTCTGGGCTCTGACTTTCCCTGTAGTCTTAAACTACTTCTTTTTCTTTCTTTTCCTTTTTTTTTTTGAGAAAAGACAGAAACTTATTTTATTTTCAAATAAACACTAAAGACCACCCCGCCCCATTCTTCCCTTCAATGCTTTTACAAAACTTCTAAATGTGGAATGTTCTCAAGAATCCCTTGATAGCCAATCATTTTAGTAGATTCAAAGGTCAGCAAAAATCCAATTTCCTAACAAGGAGTGTTATAATAATGGTTCCAGAAATTAAAGTAACTGAACACATACTTGTCAAATTACTGAACTGAAGGCTGAAAATCAAATCTACTTTCTAAACTACAAGTATCATTAACTTAGCAGTTTTTCCTTAATACATGGGATAAATTCAACATGAAGCCAAGAGGGATGCAACAAGTGGCACAGAATTCCATAGGCAAGTCATAATACAGCTGGCACTCCAACTATGCCCATGAGATCCAATAACATGACAAAAGAAAGGAACAAGCCTGTGGCATTCTTATGTAATGGAAGAGATCACTATTGTGGGTAAGACCAGTGCCTTGAGGATGAAAGAGCTGAACTCCATTCTTATGAATTATTCAAGAGTAAATTGTAACTGCAGGTGTACAATGAAAGCTGTTGGAAAACCTCAGTGGAATAGAAGTTAACAATTTTTAAGAGACAATGATCAGGGGGCGGAGCCAAGATGGCAGAGTAGAAGGACGCACATACTCTAGCTCACTTCCCCCACCAGAGCAGGCCTTGGGGGCAGAATCTCCAGCAGCAGCGGGGGTTCTCAGATCCCTCAACCCACAAGTGCCAAAGAAAGCTTCAAAGGGCAGTGAGAGGGCTTTTTCACATAGGTGACAAGGAAACAGGGTCCTCCCCTAGCCCTGGCTCCAGGTTGTGGCAGGGGTCGGGCAGTGGAGGCAGCAGCAACAGCAACATCCATTTGTGGAGTCCTCAGCCTAAAGCCCCTGGGGGAATCAAACAGCTTATCTGAATTTCAGCCCTGAGCACAGTCCTGCGGTTTAGCAGAGCCAGAGGCGCTTGTGGAGAGGGAATACAGATTCTGGGCAGAAAAATTTTTGGTTGCTCCCAGACCAGTGTGCAGGCCAGGAGAGGAGCAAACTCCTCTCCCTTGATTGTGCCACCTTGGAGGAACTGAGAACTTACAGGTCCCCAGCATATATTCTCCTATTGACAAAGGACTCAAAAGTCAAATAAATGGCTGGGAAAATGCCCCCAAAAGGGGGAAAAATAAGACTATAGAAGACTATATATATTATAGAATAAGACTATAGAGGGAGGAGGGAAGAGAAGTTGGAATTCGAAGTATTAGACATGAATGTTGAGAATTGTTTTTGCATACAACTGGGAAATAAGAAATAGAGGTAAAGGGGTATAGAAATTTATCTTGCCCTACAAGAAAAGAGAGAAGATGGAGATAAGGGAAGGGTGGGGTGTGATAGAAGGGAGGGCACATTGAGGGAAGGGGTAATCAGAATGCAAGGTGTTATGGGGTGGGGGAGGGGAGAGAGGGGGAGAAAATTTGGAACTCAAAATTTTATGGAAATAAAAGTCAAAAACTAAAAATAAATAAATAAACATTAAAAAAATTAAAAAAGATAAAGAAGCTTGGTAGGCAGGGGAAGGAATGGAAATAGTTAAAGTTGTCTCCCATACTCAGTGTCTATTACTTTCTTTTTTGCCAAAATAGATGATTTTTCCCCAAAAGACTATAAGCCAGAACATGTAGAATAAAAGGATTACCACAGTAAAAGATAAATAGAATAAAGTTTTTCAAAGAGTTCAGAGTTTTTTTAAAAATTGTATTTTTCATGAAAACTCAACTAGACATATCATTTACTTTCACGTTGTTATTTTAAAAAGCATAAAGTCCATGTAGACAAGATTAAAAATAGAGAAATAATAGGAGGAGAATAAAAGGCATATCTCATATTGTCATAGAGATTTAAAGTCTATAAAATGCTGACTATTCAATGAGTATATGTGTTCATTATTTTGTGATCTGTACTAGTCAAAACACAGATACTCAGCTCCCATGGAAAATAATGGCTCAATCCTGGCTCAGCTTCAGGAATGGGAACTTCCAAAATCCTTAGGAAAAGAAGAAACTCATTTATCTATGAGAACTTGGGTCAGGCAACATTTTGGAGATCCCACCATTATATGTAGTGCCACCATGTAGTGTAGTGTATAGATCCCCAGGCCTGCAATCCGGAAGATTCATCTTCCAAAGTTTAATTCTGGCCTCAGACACTTACTGTCAATTAATTCTGGGCAAGTCAATTAATCCTTTTTTGCCTCATTTTCCTCATCTGTAAAATGAACTTTGCCAAGAAAAACCCAAATGGGGTCACAAAGAGATGGATACAAATGAAAACAACTGAACAATGACAACACCTATATTTAACTGACCTGACTTCTAGAATATGGAATAAATTGACCCACCTGAGTGATAAACTACTACTCCTCCAGGGATGAAACTCATGGTTGCTTTGCTACTACACCTGATGTCTATTATTCCATAGGATTTGATATGGGAAACTTTTAGAAACAGAAAAGTTTCAAAATACTATCTTTAGATTTCTAAATACAGAAAAAAAGAAAATATTCAAAAAGAAACCATCAAGTCTTTCCCCCCAGACTTAAAAAAGACAGATGATGAACAACCATATGATCTCAGTCATATATTTTAGTTTCTCAGCACCAGTGTTCCAAGATACAATTTTTATAACCATGTTTTATTTATTTGAATTATACCATTAGAACTGAAACTGTTGGCCGTAATTTCCCTTAAAACGTAGCCCCAAACTTCTTAGCACATTATAAGTTTCCCTTTCTTCCTCCTCAATTAAGGGGGAACTAGTACATTTGAATAACTAGGTATATTTGGATCATACTAGAACTCTCAGGAATATACTCAGTATACTCCAGAAAAGCTGTAGGATGGATAAGGAACCCTAAATTTAGACAGCTGGTATGACATGGGAACACTGCTGACCCTTATCTTACAATCTCAGGGCAGCTTGTTGA
Organism: Notamacropus eugenii; assembly: GCF_028372415.1. NCBI lineage: Eukaryota > Metazoa > Chordata > Mammalia > Diprotodontia > Macropodidae > Notamacropus > Notamacropus eugenii. The sequence continues at coordinate 403,508,580 of NC_092873.1, forward strand.
GATTACCAGACTAGATGGAGGAAAGTAAGAATCTGAGCTAGCCAGTTAAAAAAAAAAAAAGCTTTGAATCCAAAGGAACCCTAGAGATAATTTTAAAATTATTTTTCGAATTAACAAGCATTATTGTCTTTCCCACCTCCTCCTCCCTATTGAAAAGTACAAACAAAAACATAAACCTTGTAACAAATCTCCACCGCAAAGTTAAAAGAATCCCCGTATTGGCCATGTCCAAAAATGCAATGTTTAACTTTATTTTGCTATTTCTTGTTCCTCGTGGAATCACTGAATTCTGTTGGTTCCATCCGTTTTTCAGGGAGTCTACTTCTTGGGGGAAGATTTCCAACTTTGATTCTAAGCTATGAACTCCCAAAGGTAAAAATCCCAGGCCAAGATGGATTTAAAGTCCTAGAGACCTTGACGTACTCCTGGGATAGCATATCAATTCTAAAACATTTCTTACCCCTGTAGTGGAAGAAGTCTGAGACTCTCAGAGTAAGCCCAAGAGACTGAATATGTGGATATTATATTCTATTTTATTCCACACCTCAGATATCTGGTAGTTTGGACTCTTTGCAGTTTGATACTCAAGACAGGCTTGTAACAATTGGGATGAAAAACAGGTGTATCTCTAGAACTCTTTAAGTCAAGTGAGGATTATACTCAAGTCCAGAAGTTCTTGGCATTAAATACTCAAGATTGGGCAGGGAGGTTTTGGCCAACATACAAGTGTTGAGATAATCTACTTAGTGGACAAATACTAGAAATCAGTGGGAATATAGTACTAAGCAATCAGTCATAACAGTGGTAAAATTTATATCAAGCCATCAAATCTGGGAATAGGGAGAGGACAGGTTGGCAAGAGGAAGAGATGTAGAGATAAAAGAAGGGGAAGGGAGGAGAGTAGAAAAGAAGAGAGAGACAGAGAAACAAAGAGACAGAGACAGAGAGAGACACAGAGAGAGAGAATTCTAAGGAGCAGGAAAGGTGAAGGGGATGGTCATCATTAGTAATTAATTATGGGTAGAGGATGGATCCAAACAAAGTCAGTAAAACCAAAGGGATGGTGAGACTGGAGCTGGACTGAGTTCAAAGCCACCAGCGTAGATAATACAGCAAGTTTTCAAAACAGACTTTTTTAAATTAAGTAGCACATTTTAAGATGATATAGAATGATGTAAACTCCTTGAGGGCATGGACTGTCTTTTTTTTTTTTTTTTAATTTGAAGCTCAGGATCAAGTACTGGCACTTAGAAGGTACTTAACAAATGCTTATTGAGTAATTGATTAATACAGATGTTCAGTGTTTTCCATGCATCACAACTTTGGACCTTAAAGGGACCTAGACCCTGGAGCAGGGATATCAAACTCAAGTAGAAAATGGGGGCCACTAATATATACATAAGGATCACTATGGGCAGCTTATTGACTTAGTTTTAAAATGTAATATTATCTATGCAGTATTGTATTTTTATTTATTTTGCTAAATATTTCCCAATTACATTTTAATCTGGTTCAGGGGCACTCTAGACCAGATCGTTGTAAGCCTCTATGGGATTAGCAGGCAGTGAGTTTGACATCTCTGGCCTGGAGGACTGTCTGGCTCCACTAAATAATAGTTTCATCTTTGGCCCAAGAATCTTCCAAGTTTTAGGTAAAAGGCAGTGCTTGTCCTCCTTACAGATGAAGTCCTTCCTAAAATCAGAATAGGTATAGCCATCCATTACTATATACTGAGATAGGAATCTGCAAGACAGATAAACATAACACACAAAAGGTCTGCTAGCACGGGTTCACCGTTGATCTGGTCAGACAGGAAAGGATTAATAAGAAGGGATTAATAATCTTACTTTAGTCTAGTTTTCTCAGAAGAGGTTGTCAATAATGGGAGCACAACTCCTACAGCATTCCCTTCTCACAGGGGCCGTGAGAAGGGGGTCAATTGAGACAGATACAATTTGTGCCTTCCCTAAATCCCTTCAAGCCTCAATGGGAGCCAGTTGAGGCAAACACAGATTACCCCCCTAGCCTTGATGGGGGCCTATCAAGGAACACACAGCATTTGTGCATTCAACTCTAAGGTTCCCCAACCCTCAGTGGGGACCAGTTGAGGGACACACAGCATTCCAGCTTGTGCATTCAACCTTAAGGTTCCCCATTCACTGACCAATAACCACCTGCTTTATAGGGCATCAGACAAAGAAGGCATATTGCCAGCATCACCCCATCCCTGTATCTCACTGCACAGCCACAGCGGATGTTTATAGTATTTACCATTATATAACTTTGTGAAAGCACGGTGGAGATGCTTTGATCCATAATTGTGGGAACTCACATCTAACACCTGGGAACAAGAGTTTGTTATGGCTATGGATCCTGGGAAACTAAACTTTAAGAAATACTAACAAAAATCCACTTTACACACACTAAAATCCACCTTACTTACACTAAAACTCACCTTACATACGGAATCATGTGATTTTAACCCAAGGTCCTGACAGAAAATTAAAAATAATGCTGGATGTAGAGAAAAAAAAATCTAGGCTCAAATTTGGCCTCTGCTATTTACTACTTTTTTGACTTTGGAATTGGAAGGGGAAAAAGCATTTATACAGTGCCTGCTCTGTGATATTCACAGTGTTAAGCACTAAAAAAAAAATCTCATTTGTACCTTACAACAACTCTGGGAGGTAGATGCTATTATTAGCCCCATTTTACAGTTGAATAAACTGAGGCAAACAGGGGTTAAGTGATTTGTCCAGAGTCACACAACTAGTAAAGTGAGGCTAGATATGAATTCAGGCTTTCCTAATGCCAGGCCCAGTGCTCTAATCACTGGGTCACCTAGCTGCCTCTTTATCCATAAAAGGAGATGACTAGACTAGATGACTTCTAAGGTTTATTCCTCCATGAACCTAAAGAAAAGGTTAGAAACTTGAAATCATAGATCTAGAGCTAAGGGTGAGTATATATTGGGAGGGGGGAGTAGAGGGAGAGAGGAAAGGGAGGGAAAACAGAGAAAGAGAGGGGAGAGGAAAAGAGGGAAAGAGGGAGAGAGAAGAGAAACAGAGTGGGGAGGAGGGGGAGAGGAGGAAAAATGGAAAGAAGAGGAGAGGAGAGGGGAAAGAGGAGAGGAGAAAAAGAGAAGAAGGGGAATGAGGAGAGCACCTAGTATTTGAGTTCAGGACCCATGACCTCAAGTTCAGTGCTCTAAGTATAGCACCCTTTCCACTATACTAGATGACCTCCTAATATGTCGGTATGTTTGTTAACAAGTTAAGATGTTTCTTAGGTCTCAGTCTGACTGAGGCCACCCCCATTCAGTGATTAAGACTAAGGACCATCCAAGGCCATAGCCAGTCATCCTGTTCTATATTTGACCACTAGGCCCAGACGGCTCTGGAGGAGAGAGAGAGGCTGGTGACTTTGCGCAGCCCTCCCTCACTTAAAACCAACTCACTCGCAAGTCATGACATCTTCCTGATGTCATGATCCTGTTGAAGGACAAAGAACAAACAATGAATATTTGTTAATAAGAGTTCATCTTTAATTATCTTTAAATTCATTTTGTGCACGATGAGAGGGAACTACCTCAACATTCTGAGGGTTGAATCTTGTCTATGTCTTTTCTGAGCACTCTAAATTCAGTGTTATACATTGGTTTCTTTTTCATTCACTCAGTAAAATGGTAGGAAGACTCTGAAAGCAGCTATCAGGGTTCTTACAACTGTGCCTGCAAAGCATGATGAAGACAATGAGGAAAGGCTAAGGTAGTGCTAAAGATAGAGCTGTCATCATCACCCAAATCTCTCAGCCCCAAACCTTTTTTCACAACATAACCCAGAGCATGAGAATTCTCTAGAGTTTAGGAGTATACACAACCCAAGGTAACCAAAAGAAAGCCATCCAGAAGTAACTGGAACCCACAGCCTTCCCATGTTTTCACAGAGAAATCTCACCTAGCACCTTCTTTTTACCGCTATCCAACCTAATCTATTTCTAAGTAAACTACAACTACAGAATTATAGGCAGTCTATAACAAGTACCTCCTCAGAGTCTTGTTCTCTCTGCTTTGATATACAGCCCAAAGTTATCCCCTGAGTGGGAGTAAAACCAGAGCCCTCATTAGGGCCACTGCCAGAAGCTGCTAGGGATCAGCTGCTTCAGGTAATAGTAACAAGTCCCTAGGATTTCCCAAGATTCATGGGATGACTCATCCATTAAATGAAAGTTACCATCCTAATGCTAACAAGATTATCATTAATCTGCTTGATTTAAAAGCCAAATAGCCTCTCTAAGCTTAGATATTTTTTAAAGCCTTTCAAAGACAGGAATGATGTGAGAAATTGTAAAAAAAAAAAAAATGAACAGCTGTTCAGGCAACTCATTTATTATAGTAAACATATTACCAGTCAGAAGTTGGGGATTGTTATTTCCCACTTCAATGCATTTTGCATTTGGTGGTGTGTATTTCATTAAACTTGGTATTTGCAGAAGAAATACAGTATGTAGCAGATGGGGAAGCTGGAAAAAGATTTTTTTTCATTTTAGTCAGCTGTTTTCCCCTGATTTGTTGGAGCCTCTATTTCCCTTCCCCCACTCAACCCCCTATTATGAAAAAAAATATCAAAACTCAGTTTCAATTTCTGCTATTTATCTCCTACACAGACACCTTTCAATGTGATAAAGCCAACTCGTCAAATATTTGTAGTAACATTTCTAGACACCTCTAGAGAGATTAGAAATCTTCAAATCACACTGTAAACTGCAGTGCTGAAATCTGGGCACATTTAGAAATCAACATGAACTCTCAAAGAATTGCCCTTGTTCCAGAGACAGAACCGAATCTCAGCCAAACAGCTACCACACAGCCAGGAACGCTATCATTTGTGACAAGAACTATGAACATTAGTTCACTGAAAAAAACCACCAAGTTAAATTATTCAGAGTCAAATAGCAACTTCCGAAAGAGTCACTTACTAGGTCTTGTATTCTCCCTTCAGACTAGGATACTTGGTTAGTTACTGTTGAATTCAGCTACAGAAACGTGTAGAGGAAAGAATCCTAGGTTTGGGAATTGGAAGACTTGGGTTTGAAAGTTTTGACCTTGGGCAAATTGCTTCACTTCTTTCTATCTCAGCCTCCTCATCTGCAAATTGGGGGTGAAGGTGATGGTCTTGGGGGTACAGAATTGTTCCTAAATGAACTCCAACTTCCCTTTTGGCTCTAAACTGGTGATACTACAAAGGAAAGTGATTAAAAAATCAAAAGTCAAGGACTGTAGATTCTTTCTAGAAAGCATGAGTAAGATCATGAATGAAGAACTTTCTTTTTTTAATTAATTAATTTTATTTTCAACATTCACTTTCATAAGCTTTTGAGTTTTAAATTTTCTCCCCTTCCCTTCCCTCCCCTCCTCCTCAAGATGGCATGCAATCTATTATAGACTCTATATATACATTCATATCAAACATATTTTCTCATTAGTCATGTTATAAAGAAAAAGTAGGACCAATGGGAGGAACCAGGAGTAAGATGGAAAAAAAAAAAAAAACAACAAAAAGAAAGAACAAATAGTATATTTCAATCTGCATTCAGACTCCATAGTTCTTTCTCTGGATGTGGACAGCATTTTCTATATTGAGTCTTTTGGAGTTGTCTTAGATCCTTGCATTGCTGAGAAGAACCAAGTCTATGAAAGTTGATTATCACACAATGTGGCTGTTACTATGTACAATGTTCTCCTGGCTCTACCCACATCACAGCATCAGTTCATATGTCTTCCCAAGTTGAATAGAGAACTTTCTTGGAGGGGAAGAAAGGTATTTTATTAGTAAATTAAAATACTTGTATTTTATATATATATATATGCATAATATAAATATAAACATATGTATTATGTTATATAAACCATATAAATATATTATATATATTTAGATAGATAGATAGATAGATAGATAGATAGATAGATAGATAGATAGATAGATAGATAGATAGATGGATAGATGGATAGATGGATAGATAGATAGATAGATAGACAGACAGACAGACAGACAGACAGATAGATCTTGGGCCATGTTGTCTTCTATGCCCTGACTTAAGCTTACCTAATAGATATGACTGCCTTGTAATAAAGCACTTCAGTGACTAAATCATTTAGACCTGACCAAAACAAGCTAGAAGTTCCAGTAAATGAAGAGACACTCATGCCTTTTTGCTCATTGTCTGAAACGAAATACATTACTTTATTTTTCCTTAACCTTTTAGTTTACTTCCACCCACACTCTAATAAAACTGTACAATCTTATTAATGACCTCTTAATATCTAAATTCAATGGCCTTTTCTTGGTCTTTGAAAATAGGGGGTATTGTAAACCTTAAAACATAAAGAGATATGGTTCTTAAAGGTTCCATCCTGTTTGAGACTCTCCTACTTCGATTTTTGTATTATAACCCTTCTATTTCTCTGAATATCCCTTCTGTCTCCTTCACAGATTCTTCTTCCTGGCTTTCTCTAAACTCTCTCTCCCTTAGCAAAGTCATCTACTCACACAAACTTGACTATGACCTTTTGGCAGACAACTTTCAAATCTATGTCCAGGGCCAATATTCTTCAATTGTTTTATATTTCCACCAGAGTGTTTCATGGACATCTTAATCATCATAGCTTGGAAAGGTAGGGTTATATCTTCATGACAAAAACAAAACAAAAACCCAGCTCCTCCTGATTTCCCTATCACATTTAGGCTCAAAATCTCAGCATCATCTTTTAGGTTTCCATTACCAGTTGACAAGCCTTGTATATTCTTTTGAATTGCTGCTTGCCATCTGTCCTATTCCCACATGAACCATCCTAGTTCAGGCTCCTATCACATTTCTGTATGGACTGTATCATATCTCACTCTTCCAATAGATTCTGCATACAAGTGCCTTAAGCATCAAGTAATCATATCATTACCTAATTCAAATGTATTGCACATCCTAAAAAAGCTCTTGAAGCCTATAATTATTTTTCATATTTTGATTATTTAGTTACCCCTCAGACTCAAGTAACTCATACATACAGAATACAGCTAAGTATTAACTTGCAACATGTATGTATTCCTGAAATATAAGTCAATCTAGTTTTGCCAAGCTAAAGTACATGTATTCTATTATAATCTTAAATTGAAAAATGATGGGACACTGGATTACCAAGGGTAATCTACAAAATGTGAGGACTGTAGACATTACTGAGGAAGTACAAAGAGACATTGTAATACATCTGAGTCAATAACCAGAGAGGTGGAAATTTAAGTCAACAAATTTTTGTCATTCCTTATGAAACTAAAGGTAATAGCAGTCTTAAACCAAAAGAGGTTTCCATCCATCAAGAGAACTAGAGATACTGGGGAGTCTACACTAACGGGAACTAATATCCCTCAGAGAATCTCAAAATAGACAACAAAATCCTCAAGAAAAAGGGAGTCAAAAAAGCTAGATGGCTTAAGTTTCCAGCAGTTCTGGGACTGCTATCCTAGAACTTGCTCCATGTGCAAGGTAACTTATGTGTATGCCTCATTCCCTGCCACCTGGACATAAGTCTACAGGACTGCTAACAAGTATGAATTCATTCCAGCTTGTTTAGACCTATTCTTTGTCCTTGACAAGAACTCCAGTCCCTTTACCTTACCCTGTTCTCTCATCCCATCACCCCTTCTCTGGCTTCACTTCACAGGCTTGAATCCCTTGTTTAGTTGATACTCTTACTTTGGCAAACTCATTTCTGGGGTACCTCCACTATCAGACTTCTGCTAAAATCTGTTAAAAGTCACACAACTGTGCTGATTGTGTCCATTTTAAATTTACCATCTAATCTCAACTGGACTGTTACTGGTGGTTGAAAATCCTTTCATTCTTCCCTGATTGACTGTCACATTCTCCACAGCAACTATTCAAAACCTCTCCTCTCAAGCATCTTACACCATCCTTTGCTCTCTCTCTCTCAGCACTGACACCTACTTCCCAATTTATGAAGAAAATAGAGGTCATCTGTCATGATCTCCTTCTTTCTCCCTATTCCACATCTCAGAACATCACCTCTGCCACTGTCTCAGATCTTAGCAAAGTACCTTATCTCATTCCTCACCAAGAAAATTGAGGCCATCCATCAAAAGCTCCATCCTCTATACCTCGAATTCCCTTGACATTCTATCTTCCTTTGCTCTACTCTCTGAGAAAGAGGTAACCTTTATCCTTGCCAAAAAAAAATCACCTCTACTTATATCTTTAATCACATACCATTCAGTTTCCTGAGAGTTTGTCCCATTATTATTAGGACACTCTCTCTCTATGTCTCTCTCTCTCACACGCGCACACAAACACACACATGTGCATACCCACATGAACTCATACATATACTCATACATGTTTGATTTCTGCTTATTCATTAATTCTTCTCCTGCTCCCTACAAATATGCCCATATCTCCTCTATCCCTAAAATATCTATAATTGACTTTGCCATCCTTTCAAGCTATTCCTCTATTGTACCTTATCCTTTTCACTGCCAAACTCCTTAGAAGGATCATCAATTCTTAGTACTTGCATTTTTGATGGTCTATTCTAGGCCTTCATCCTTCATGACTTCCCAATAACTTTTGACACTCCTGACTAACTCCTTTTCCTAGATAACCTTTCTACTTTTGGATTCCATGACATTGTTCTCAGTATCCTAGAATTTTATGACTTATTTCTTAGTCTTCCTTACTATATTATCACATATCCTGACCCCTAATTGTGATCATATGTCAGAGCTCTGCATGAGATTCTTTTCTCTCTCTTGGAAATCTCATCACCTCTCATGGGTTCAATTAACATCTCTATGCATATAACTCCCCAAATTCCTTATCTACTCTTATCTCTGTCCTGAGCGTTAGCCCTACATAAACAATTTCCTATTAAGTATCTTCACTAGATGTTCCTGTCACCTCAGATTGAACATTTATGAAATGGAATTTATTTTTTTTTCCTTGAAACTCACCTCTCCTGACTTTCCTGTTTCCATTGAGGGCATCACCATCAAGCCAGCAACCTTGGAATTATTATCAATTCTTCATTCTCCCTCACCTGACAACCCCAACATTCCCCCACCCCATACAATCAGCAGTCAAGTCTTGTCAATTTTACTTCCACAAGATATCTAGCATCTGCACTCACATGGCCACTACCCAAGTTCAGATCTTCATTACCTCTTACCTAGAAGTATTTCTATAGCTTTCTAAGTTAATGCTTTGATTCTAGCCTCTCTTCTATATACTCCATAAACAATGTTTGACATTGCCAGACCTATCATCAGCCACCAGGACTGCTGGATCACGTTCTACTGCCTCTTCCTCTTCACCCAAGAGGAGAAAACTAACACCTAAGCTGGGATCTGGGAAGATATCATTTTACACCTAACAGATTGGCTAAAATGATTGAAAGGGAAAGTGACAAATGTTGGAGGGGATATGGAAAAAGTGAGACACTAATTCATTATTGGTGGAATTGTGAACTGATCCAACCATTTTGGAGAATATTCTACAATTATGCCCAGAGAGTTCAAAGGGTATGCACAGTTTTATAACCCTTTGAGCAAAAATCCAAATTGCTCTTCAGGATAACTCATCATCTTTCCCCTTGAAACCTAACCTAACTTCCCTATTTTCACTTAGAACATCACCATCCTTTTAGCCACTCAAGTTCACAATCTGAGTAATCCTAGACTCTTCACTCTCCCTCACTGCCCTCACCCTATCCCAAATGAATTGCCAATTCTAGCTTATTGTATCTCCCAAAGATATCTCACATCCTTCTTCTTCCCTCCATGCACATGGTCCCTGCTTTAGTTTAGGCCCTTGTTACCTCTCACCAAGATGTTACAAAAGCCTCCTAATCTGACTCTTTGCATTGGGTCTCTTTTCTCTGCAATCTATCCTCCACATGGCTACCAAATGGCTCATAATATCCCTCATGTTTGAGTAGTTTTAGTGCCTCCCTTTTGTCTCTAGAATACAATTCAAACTCTACCATTTGTCTTTTAATGTCCTTCCCAATCTGCCTTCAATGTCTTCCCAGTATAACTTCAAAATTTACACACGATGCTCTAACCAAACAGCCCTGATTTCCTTTCATTGTATATGACATTCCATCCACCACATCTATGCCTTCCCAAGCTGTTGCCCATTTCCAGAATGTTATCCTTTGTCACCTCACCTCTTGAAATACTTAGTTCCTTTAGCTTGTGTCACCTCCTTCATGAGGCCTTCTCCACTTGAAATTGTGAGTACTCTCCTCATTCCCACAAAAAAATTCCTTGCTTGTGTTGCTCATTTTCTAATTCTTGCACTTATTCTTTCCTCCAAATAGACAGCAAATTCCTTATGGACAGAGCTGAAATTGTTCTAGGTTTTGTATCCCTAGTATTTAGGTAAATTCTTTATACCTAGGCCCTTAAAAATTGTTTGATGAAGTGAACAAAATAAATTATGTGAGGCACAGTGATCAGAACTGAGGTTGAAAAGATTAAAAATGGCAGCCCAAGTCTGTAAGAAAGTGAGACAAAATCAATAACAAAAACAAAACAAAGCAAAACAAAAGCTTGTGGAGATATAAGCACCCTTCAGGTCTTTTGGGAATTCATAGTCTAGTTGGGGAAATCATAAATACATGGGAGGGGAGTAGATGGGAACACTTCCCATAGAGGTAAGCATATATATTTTTGCTTCCTGGACTCTGGCACTTGCTAAAGGGCATGTTTGACCCAAGTATCCTCAGCTATCTCTTGGTCTTTATAATGAGACCAAACATGAGAGGAAGCATGGGGTGAGAGGGATGGTTCAAAAAAGACTGATAATGGAGTCAGAAAGTTACCTACTCTGAAGGCTATAAGAAATGAGAAAGTAGAATTTCTTTAGCAAAACCTCACCCCCAACCTCATCAAAAAACAACCCTCTCCCCAACCTTATCTCCATCCCACTCCCCAAGAAAAGTTAAAACTCTACAAGACAGTATGAGTGGCAAGCAAAATTGTATGTCAGTTACCACTATAGGAGCACATGAGTGGAAAAACTACTTCAGATGGTAACTGCAGGTTTTTTATATGTTTATATTTTGTGTTTGCTGCACTTATATGTATAGGTGTTATCTTCCCCTATAAAATGACAGTTCCTTGAGGGCAGAGATTATTTCCATTGGAGATTTACTTCCCTAGTGCTTAGTAAACTGTTAATAAATTTTTGTTGATGGACTGGGGCAGTGGACATTGAGCTGCATCTTGAAAGCAAAATAGAGTCCCTTGACTGGCTTCCTGATTCACTGACAACCCACCTGAAAAGTTCTCTCAGAGGAAGTTGTTCACTCACAGAAGGTGAAAGAATTCTGGGGATGGACGATTTTCCTAATCTGGAAAGAAGCAAATTATCACCAACTAATACCCTGGGTGGCTGATGAATTAACTCCCTTTCAGTGGATCAGCAAAAAAGAAAAAGATTCACCGATAGACAGGACATACCCATCACAAAGAGCAGTGATGTCAAACTCAAATAGAAATTGGGAAGAACTAAACCATACAATACAATCCCTGTGGGCTGCATATTGACTCAGAAAACCACATGATAACATTGCCTGTGTTTTACTGTATTTTTATTTATTCTGCTAAATATTTCCCAATTATACTTTAATCTGATTTAGACCTTACTGGGGAGTGTTGTGGGCTACATGGACCAACATTGACACTTTTGACTTTGAGCATTCTTCACAGTGATGAAAGAAAACTACCTAAGTCTTCTCAGACATGCTGCACTTTGGTCCAATCTGAGATTCAGCTCACTTTGAGAATAAATGCTTTTTCTCCCTGAAGTAATTCTTTCTTCCTCAGTGCTCAAATGTAAGGAAATCCTCCTGGCATCTGGAGTGCCTCTGCCTCGCCCTAGCCTCCATTGTTGGGTGCTGAATGCCTACACTGCACATTGAGTGAGGAGAAGATTAAGAGCTTTTCAGTCCCTGTCTGTTTGAGTTAGGAAACATTTTCTGACTCTTGAAGTTTGCACTGAGGAAGAACTGCCAAGTTTATCAAAAGGGCCAGTTCAATTTGAGAAAGTTGTTCAGTGCAGAGTATTGACTTAATAGGGTCTAAAAGTAGAAAGCTGAGTGCCAGCAGAGATTGGAAAAAAATAAACAGGTGTTGTCACTGCAGGAATACATAAACCCCAAAGTAATTCATATAGGCTACCTGCTCACTTTGGTGGTATTATAAACTAAAACAGGAAAGTTCTGAGAAATGAGGCAGTAAGAGGGATAAAGGAGAAAATAATACACTATTAACCAGTTGGGCTACCTGCAAGTTTTCTACCCTTGGGTTAATACGTAGTTTCTTCAGTGACAAAGGAGTCACTTTTAAAATTCTTATCCTCTGAACAGCACTTGACAATGGTGGGATATACATTGTAATTCCAAGATTAAGTATACTGAGGTATAATAGCAAGAGGCCAAGACACCATTACCTGTGGGCTCCTGGAGCATCTCGATATAGAAAATTTGCTCCGACTCTCACCCTCCTACATCAGAGTTCTAAGATGTCCTGAGGGATCTTTGAGTGTCTCTTCCCCTGCTAGACTGCATTCTCCTGACTCATTATTAGGTTCCAGGAACTCTGTCCCACTTCCATTTAACAACTTAACATCAAATAATTTTCACAAAAGGATATTTACTTTCAAGATGTAGCAAGAAGACAGTGCAAACATGACCCTCCAATTCCTGGGGGAGTCCTCTCCCTTGTGCTATATCACTCTCTACGAGAATAAGGTCAGAATACTTAGCTCAGCTTCTATTTAGCATTGTTCCTACTCTGATGAGACACAATTGCTAGATGAATTTGCTCAGATTCCACAGGTCTGGGGCTAGTAAATCACTCTTGAAAGTCATGTTGTGCTCCTTGGGTCATTGAAGCTGGACTGGCCATAAAACCCAGTCTAGACACTAACTCCTGTATTCCTCTGATTCACTCTTTGGAAACTCACAAAGTCAGAGACACTACTCTCTTCACCTATAACAAAAAGAACAAAAGCAGAGGCCAATGACCAAAATCCATTTTGCAGGGCACATGACCTAATGAGGGGGAAAGGCCTGGAGGTCTCTCTTCTTATAGAGTCTCTCACCATGAGTGAAGGAGTCACCAAATCAGATCGTATGAGCCAGTTACAAGTTTTGGCCACTCATCCTGTTGAGAAAGAATCCTCTCAACCAAGTGGTTGGAAAATGGGAACCAGTTGCAGAATGTCTACATAATGTCTTCATTGTACTTCCGTTACAAGTCATCATGATTTTCCCAACCTCTCCACAAGAGAAGACACTATCCAAAGCTTTGTGTTTGCACAGATACCTATTCCATATAAATAAGAAATTTTGCTTTATATGAGAGTAAACAAGGTGGAGGAAAAAGGAGAGAACTTTGAAAACAGAAAATGGAAGGAGGAGTCAAATCGCTAGGTAATGACTCAGCAGCAAGATGAAATTCCTACAAATGATATATTTACTTATCCAGGCAACTAATCTGGAGCAAACTTTTCAAAAAATCAAATCTGACAATACTAGAGGGAACTACTAGAGAGGCAGTATAGCACAATGGATGAAGAAATAGCTTCCCAGTCAAGGATACCTGGGTTCAAGTCTCGCCTCTCACACATAGTAGCTGGGTTAAGCTGGGCAAGTGATTTAATCTCCCAGTGCCTCAGGCAACTCTCTAATAAAAGTATAATTTACATAGCAGTTGCTAATCTGCATTGGTAGAGAATGAATTTCCTTGTTTAGAGTTCTCTAAGCCAATAAATATATAACTTCAAACAGCAAACAGCTTGGAAAGGTAAGAAAAGGAAGATGCTAGCACTAGAATCTGAAGAGTAAAATTGAAGGAATCAGTCTTTAAAGGATTTATTGAGCACCTATTATGTGCCTAGCACCAAGTGTTCTCCAAGAAATATAAGACAAAATCCAGGGATCCAGAGCACTTTAAATGTTTTACAGGGTATAAGACAAGAAAATGCATGGAAGATTACAGGTTTTTTAAACATAGGGGTCTTACCTATAGTATAATACAGCCCCAAGGGACCTAGCTTACCATCATGTACCATCAGTAAATTCAACAAATAGTTGTTTCTATGTATGTGTTATGAGGAGGGGATGATGTTTTGTTTTGTTTTATTTAACTGTCTATAATACATTTAACAAAAACAAGAAGTAAAAGTCAGCAACAAATGATCAGTAGGCATTAACAAATTCTTCATTATTATGATATTGGACTCCCCTGTCTCTTCCCCTTCCCCCCACCTCACTTCACTGCCTTGTCATGGCAGAGGGGTTTGTGCAGCTCAATGAAACTATGAGTGTACTGTACAGGTTTAATCAAGATAGGTTGGTCATAATGGAGAGTTCTGACAAAAAGTGATTCACTGGAGAAGGAAACAGCAAACCACTCCAGTATCTTTGCCAAGAAAATCCCATGAACAGTACTAAAATGATAAAAGAGATGATGTCAGAAAATGAACCCTTCAGATTGGAAGGTGCCCCATACACTACTGGGGTAGAATGGAGGACAACTACACACAGTTCCTGCACTAATAAAGTGGTTCGGTCAAAGCTGAATGGAAGCTCAGCTGCAGACGAATAAGGAGGTCAAGTCAGACAATACTTAAAGAAATTAATGCAGTCATTCATTAGAAGAACAAATACTCAAGCTGAAGCTTCAATACTTTGACCACATAATGACAAGATGGGACTCATTGGAAAAGCCCCTGAGGTTGAGAAATATTGAAGCAAAAGAAACAGACGTAGCAGAGAATGAGATGTATAGGTAGTATCATGAGAACAATGAACACGAATTTGGACAGACTTCAAGAGATAGTGGAAGATAGAAGGGACTGGCGTGCTTTGGTCCATGGGATCATGAAGAGTCAGAGACGACTAAATTATTGAATCACATCAAAAAATGTTGGACTGGTAAATGGCAGTTCAGTCTCTACGAGTACAAATAGAATGTTTGTCATGATGCAATCTCCACATTTGTGCCCAATCTCTCCTGGAGCTGCCCAGAGGTGATAGAGAAGAGAAGGTGCTGCAAGGTATTTGGGGGTAAATGTACTTCTGGTTTTTGTCATTTCTTCTCAGTAAAAAGTTCCTTTGTTAAAGGTAATTGATGTTAGCTGGTTAAGTTACATTAGAGTGATGAACACTGAAAAATGATTTGGGAGAAACAAATTGGAATGGGAGCTCAAATGTTCAGCATTAATGAGAAAACTACATATCTCCTTAGGGTTATCCTAGAACCCTGAGGGGAAGATAGAGTTAGTCTAGTGCTGGAGACACAACTTGCCAGTGCAAGTTAGAGGTAGGATAAGAGTACTCTCCCCTCCATCCCCTACCCTCAGTTTATAAGGACCACATGCAGGGCCTTATCTAGGATAAATATTTGTCTCTTCACATTTGGGCTACCCATTAGAGAGACGATTTACCCAAGACTTGTGTTATTGGATTCCCTAGATTTCAGTATCCCCTGAGAAAAATTGGTAATTTCTTTCCTCTATTGTTTTAGTCTGTAATTGTACAGTAATTTCTTCCAGTATGTGTTTCCCCTAGAGCTTACAAGAACTATATTACTATACTAATCTCTTTTCCAAGTGTGTAGTTGCTTTAGAAAGAGCTCTGAGCTTTCTGCTAAAATCCTGGCATCCAGGAAGGATGATGAGGCTCCAGCAGCCTTCTGGAAAGGAAACATAATCTTTTAAAAGGGTTTTTTTCCTACAAACTAGTTATTTGGATGCATTATGGAAGGTTTTTAGCAGAACCACATAATGGGAAGAGTTCAAAGTAGAATCTATGATTCTTGGTAAGATCAATTAACGTTTCATTTCCCTTTCATACCTCTTTTTTTTGTTTTTGGAATAATATTCAAATCTCTATCTGTCTTTGTCTCTCCTCTCTGTCTTAGTCTCTTTATGTCTCTCAGTCTCTGTCAGTCTGTCTCTCTGTGTGTCTCTGTGACTGTCTCTGTCTTTCTCTGTGTCTCTGTCTCTCCCACACACACATGTTAGCACATGTTGAAAAACACAGCCATTCAGAGAGAAAATCCCAAGCTGATTTGAACCTGATATAAAAAAATGATCAGTGAATTTCCTGAAGAAAGTTAAACTACAAAAAAGTACAAAATCTTATATTTATTCTGTACTGGGGTTGCTCTTCCAAATCCTATACTTCTTTGTACAAATACCACAAATTTAAAGAATTGGCAGGAAAATATGCCTCTAGTCAGGCAAGCCTATGATTATTGGCACATGCTGATCCAAGAATATATTTTGCTTCACCAGACACATGTGGGGAAGGAAGGGGAGAAGGAATGATAAGGGGGAATAGAAGAACAGGAAGGTTACTGAGCAAACTCCAAGACACACTATGCAGACAATCAAAGGTAGGAGGAGATGAGATTTTTCATGTCCATCACTTTAAAAACAACCTAGTTGTCCACATAAGACGATGACTTCCATTCTTGGAAAAACCATGCCCTCAACGGAAAAAGAAATTCATCTATCTTGTATTCATTCCTTCTCCTCTTATCTAGAAGTTTTAGAATTATCAGGGCAGGAAAAGACTCTGAGGAGTTTTCAAGTTCAACCCTCTTGTCTCCAGAAAGGACTGTTATCATGCTATTCCAGAGAGAAACCTTTTCACTGAACTCGCTATTGGGTTGGGATTTGTCAGCTGTCATTAGTAATGATTTCTACAGGAATGAATGTTCCACAGTGTGGAAGGTCTCCCTATAGATTTCAATAATGTCCCATCTTGTGCTGAGAGATGAGTCATTGAAAGAACCTGATCAGGCTTTTGCTGAAACAAAGAATAAAACTCAGCCATAATAGCAGGAACTGACATTTGTACAATAGCAGTTTATGAGGAGCTTGATCTCACTTAATGCTCACAACAAACCTGTGAGATAGATTGCTTGTGTGTGTGTTTGTCCTTCATTTCCAAAGAAGACCATGCCATCAGAGAAATAATGACATGCCTTCTATTTGACTTTGTTTTGAGTGAGGGAGGATTGTGCAGGTCACCAGGCTCACTTCTCCTCCACAGCCATTCAAATATTCATCAGGATGACTAGAGATGACCCAGGATGAGGCAATTGAGGTTAAGTGACTTGCCCAAGATCACACAACTAGTGAGTGTCAAGTGTCTGAGGTAAGATTTGAACTCAGACCCTCCTGACTCCTGCACTGGTGCTCTATCTACTGCACCACCTAACTGCCCTTAAGATAGATATTATGGTCTTATTAGTTACATTAACAGATGAAAAACTAGGTGAAGCTATTTGCCAATGATTACACAGAGAGTGATGGAAACAGGATTTCCACCCAAGTCTTCCTGACTCTCAAGACCAGTGCTCTTTCCTCCACAATAATTGCCTCTCCAGTGACTATCTCCTCTGCTGTGTGACATGCAGAAAAAAGGCTTTTTCTCTGTTTTTATTGACAAAGGGGCATATTCCTGATAAGTGCAATGGGACCTGTCAGTTGAAGGCTGGGTTTTGCTATCACTGCTAGTATGTGAGCTTTCCTTGTTCCATCACTTCAGCCTTCCTTCCGAAGGACTCATATTCATCAAGATTCAGTACAAAGGATAAGCCTGCAAGTTCCTTAGTGAAGGACTGTGAGAGCTTCTCTGTCATTCAGCATATAGTACACTGTATTCAGGTTCCATAAATCCTCACTTCTCTTCTTTGTCTTCTGACAGGATTAACTTCATGGAGTCCATACAGTCAACATTTCCTCAATGAAAAGCAAAGCATTTGTTTTCTTAAATGTGAAATAAAATATGCCATCCTTCCTGTAATGCATCCGTGTGCAGGAGGAGAAGTCCTCCTATAAACTCATGAATGTTAGCTCATGTTGTTATTATATCCTGTGCCATTCATCTTATTCTGACCAACTGTTACTTAACTTTTTTATGTACAGCAGCAGTCTTGCCATCCCAGTGAGACTGTACACTCCTTTAAAGGCAGAAACTAGATTGCCTTTCTCTATCCCCTGGGGCTCTGGCATTGTGCCTCAATGAAATAAGGTACTCGATAAACATTTAACTAAGCAATGACTTAATTGTAGGATAACCCCATAAAATCAAAAACACTTAGGTGTCACAATGGATAGAGCACTGGGTTTGGAGTCAGGCAGATTCATCTTCCTGAGTTAAAATGTAACCTCAGAAATGTACTAGCTGTGTCACCCTGGACAAGTCACTTAATCCTGTTTGCCTCAGTTTTCTCATTTGTAAAATGAACTGAAGAAGGAAATGACAAATCACTCCAATATCTTTGCCAAGAAAACCCCAAATGGAGTCATGAAGAGTCAGACATGAATGAAATGAGTGAAAACAACAACATGAAATTAAAGCTACAGGGTGGGAGGAAATGTATCTCCCCAAATTTAAAAAAACAGTTTATAAATTCTTTTTTCTATTTATAAACACAAAAGATGCCCAGAACCAAGAATCAATTTTGTCTTCTTGAATTAACACAGAAATGTTCTCCTCAGGAGAAACATAGAGTCATAGACCATAGATTTAGAGTAGAAAGATCATTAGAGCTCAGGATTTTTCTAGGCTAATCTTCTTATGTTATAGAATAGAAATTTTAGTGTGAAAGAGGATGAGTGACTTGCTCAGGATCACAAAGCTAATGTCTGAGGCAGAATTTGAACTCAGGTCTTCCTGTCTTCAAGTTCTATATTCTATGTTACACAACTTAGCTCCCAATATGTCATCTTTGGGGAATAGATCCTCTCCCTGACAGATCATAGGATCATAGATTTAGAGCAAGAAGAGACCCCAGTGGCACCACATCACACCTATCAGATTGGCAAACATGACAGAATAGGAAGGTGATAAATGTTGGAGAGGATGTGGGAGAGTTGGAACACTAATTCATTGTTGTTGGAGCTGTGAGTTCATCCAACCACTCTGGCAAGCAATTTGGAACTATGCCCAAAGGGCTACAAAAATGTGCATATCCTTTGACCCAGCAATATTGCTTCTAGGATTGTGCCCCCAAGAGATCATAAAAATGGGAAAGGGTCTCACATGTACAAAAATATTTATAGCAGCTCTCTTTATAGTGGCCAAAGACTGGAAATCAAAGGGATGCCCATCAATTGGAGAATGGCTGAATAAATTATGCTGTATGAATGTAATGGAATACTATTGTGCTATAAGAAATGATGAACAAGAAGATGTCAGAGAGGCCTGGAAAGACTTACATGATCTGATGCTGAGCGAAAGAAGCAGAACCAGGAGAACTTTGTGCACAGCAACGACCACAGCGTGTGAGAGTTTTTTCTGGTACACTTGGAACTTCATAGGAACACAAGGACTTAAAAAAAAATCCCAATGGTCTTTTAAGGCAAAATGCCTTCCACATCCAGAGAAAGAACTGTGGAATTCAATCGCAGAATGTAGCAGATCATTTGTGTGTGTGTGTGCATTATGTTTTGGTTTGTTGTATGATTTCTCCCATTCATTTTCGTTCTTCTACACAGCAAGACTATAGTGAAAATGTATTCAATAGGAATGTATGTGTAGATCCTATGTAGAATTGTATGCCATCTCGGGGAGGGTTGGGGGAAGTGGGGGGGGGGGGGTAGGTAGGGAGAAAAAATATCTAAGTTTTATGGTAGGGATTGTAGAACACTAAAAATAAATAAAATTAATATAAAAAAGAAGAGACCTCAGAGATGATTTAGTCCAAATTCCTGTTGAATAAATGAAGAAAAAGCAATTTAGAAGTATTAAGTGACTTGCCTCTATTCACATAGTAAGTATCAAAAATAGCATTTGAATCCAGATCCATAGACATAGATCCTCCCTATACTACACTATTCAAAAGATAAAGTGTAAGAATGGGTCTCGTGTAATTTCATTCCTCTATTTGGACTTTCTGGTGTTATAATCAGTGCTTCTTCTACATCTGGTAAAAAGTGAATACATTGGTAAGAAAGCCGAAAACCTTCTTCCAGGATCCAACCAAGGCAGCAAGACTTGATTAATAGAAGTGTTCTTTTAGGAGGGATACCCTAGGATGAGAGATTCTGGCTTTGCTTGGGTTTCACTTCCATAAGGGGTATCTCTTGCCAAGATGAGAACAGATGTAACGATTGAGGACTCATTTTATTTGTCTCATTGCCAGAGGTAACAATGATTTCTGATGATAAAAATGTGAGTCATATCAGATTCAGAGGAAGACATTAATCCAAGAACCTCAAACCCCAGTCTCTATAAGAATTGATCTGGTCTACACAAAGTGTCCTGAGATGGCAAATAGAAAGCTCTTAGGATCCATAAGCAAATTAGGAAAATGCTCAAATTTGCTACAAGTGATCAATGTACGTTGACACAAGACCAACACAAGAAAAATACACCTAGTTCAAGAAAGAGTTGACCAAATGATTTACTTGAAAGATACCTAAAAAGGTAGAACTGTAGGATAACCCTCTGTAAGATGCCAGGTAAATATGAAGTAATGTGGATATTTATCATACTGGCAGAGCTAATAGTGAGATGTTTATGGTCAGAACGATCTTTCAGCAGCCCTTGGATCATACCATACATGTGGCTGCCTACTTGGCTTATGAGAGGTATTTAAGTGGCTCAGTGGATAGAGCACTGGGCCTGGAGTCAGGAAGACCTGAGTTCAGATCTGGCCTCAGACACTTACTAATTGTGTGACCCTTGGCAAGTCACTTAACCTCTGTTTGCCTTAATCCACTGGAGAAGAAAATAACAAACCATCCCAGTATCTTTGCCAAGGAAATCTCATGGTCAGTATTGGCATGCTATGGTCCACAGGGTCATTAATTGTCTGACATGACTGAACAACTGAACAGTAACATGTGGATGATATCTAAGGTTACCTCTCTTATGTCCAATTGCAGGTTGAGATCTAGATAACATCAGTGTGTACAAAAGAGAAAAGTTCTGCCTGTGGTCCTATCTCTTCCCTTCTGTTTTTCTCTCTTTTCATTCATTCCCTCTGCCTCAATTAACCCCTTTATGGAGAAGACTTTCAAATCTTTAATTGGCCCTCATTGTGAAGGTATTGCCACTTGAAGTGGACAGTCCCTGCCTTTTGTCTTCCTGACTCACCACTGTTTGCTCTCACTGAGGAATAAGTCAGTCAGGAAGCTGCTCCACTATCATGGCTTTCAAAGACATTGTCAAGATACTCGTGGAGCCCAAAGCAGCCATCCACCAGAACCGAATCACCCTCCTCAGCCACAACAGGAAATCACTAGAGAAAGTATGTGCTGACCTAATTAGACAAGCCAAAGAAAAGAACTTGAAAGTGAAGGGACATGTTTGAATGCCCACTAAGACACTTCACATCACAACTAGAAAAACATGTGGTGAAGGTTCAAAGACTTGGAATGAGTTCCAGATGAGAAGACACAAATGTCTTATTGATTTGCACTGTTCTTCTGCAATTGTTAAAAGATCACTTGTATCAGCACTGAACCAGGTAGAGAAGTTGAAATCACCATTGCAGATGCCTAATCAATCATATCTTTTAATAAATTGATTGCAACTATTAAAAAAATTTTTATTGGCCTTTCTGCCCTCTAGGCACACCTCTCCAACTGCCAACTCAAACTCAACCTCTCCAAGTTTATTCTTTCCCCACAACCCCCTCCTCTTGTTGATCGTACTGTTTCTGCCATCAACACCATCATTCACCTAGTTCCTCTTATTCACAACCAGGTAGTTAGTTTTCTCTGACTTTTCTCTCTCCTGTCCCATGAGTTAACAGGCCCTGTCAACTCCAGCTCTGCGACATTTCACATTTGTTTTTTCTGTCTATACCTACTGTTCTGCCCCATAAAAATCCTTCATTATTATCTGCCTGTGCTCTTAACAGATTATCCCCTCTCCACCGTCTTCCCTTCTCCAATGTATACTTTATATGTTGCCATGCTTATGTTACTTCATCATATCTTTGTCACTCCTCTGATCCAAAACATTAGTGGCTCACTATGGTTTGTCAAGTAAAATTCCAGTTTGGTTTTTTGGGTTTTTTTTTGGCCTAGAATTCAAAGTCCTCTAAGATCAGGCTCCTATTACCTTTCCAAACTTCTTTCATATTGACCCTTAAGTCACTTGTTGTTCAGTCTTCTCAGTTGTGTCTGACTCTTCCTTTTGGGTTTTCTTGGAACAGACACTGGAGTGGTTTGCCATTTCCTTCTCTAGATAATTTTTACAAATGAGGAAACTGAAGCAAACAGGATTAAATGACTTGCACAGGGTTACACAGCTAGTAACTGTCAGAGGCCAAATTTGAACTCAGGAAGGTGAGTCTTCCTGACTCTAGAGCCAGCTGCCCTGTTCAGTTCCTACTGCTTTTTTTTTAAAGCCTTACCCAAATGCTATTTCTTCCATGAAGCCTTGACCAATCCCCAGAAATGCAAATCAATTTAATTCAACCTACTTTTCGAGGGTGATTTCATATTCCTCACATTTACTCTATATGCTAGTCAAACCAGCCTACTTTGCTCTTCCAAGCACACAATAATGCATTTCCTGCTTTCACACCTTTGTCCAGATTGTTCTCTATGCCTAAAATGTTCTTCATTCGTACTACAGTCTCATGGGATTCCCAGTTCAGTTCATGTGTCACCTCCTACTCCTTTCTGATTCTTCTCATTGTTAGAGCTCTCTTTTCCTCTGAAATTTCTTTGTAATATATACATATATACACATACATACTTATGCATGTGTATGCTGGCATATGTATATACATATAGATGTACATATATAATACATATATATGAAATATATATTATTATCTGTGTACATGTTGTTTCCTCAGTAGAATATAAGTTCCTTGGATAAAGCTACAACAAAAAAAAACCTCATCCTGGGTCATCTCCAGTCATCCTGATGAGTATCTGGTCACTGGATCCAGATGGCTCTGGAGGAGAAGTGAGGCTGGTGACCTGCACAGCCCTCCCTCACTCAAACCAAAGTCAAGTGCAAGTCATGTCACCATTTCTCTGATGGCATGGTCTTCTTCGGCAACAAAGTTCCTTGAGGGAAGGAACTGTTACATTTTTATTTTATGGTGCCAGTTTTAAATAGTTTTTATTCTCCAAGACAAGAATTGCATTTCCACTTGTTTACAGTACTGATACAGTGCAATGTTGTTCACTTCTCTCCCTCTGCACACATTCAAGTATTCAGAACACCCAGATTTGCACAGTAGCTTAAATGTTACTTTTAAACTGCTACTGCCTTGGCTACAGATTTTGAGTCCTTCAGTTTTTGGAAAGCTGTGTGGAATGCTCTTTCTTCTGTTGTTTAGTCCACCTCTTCAATGGTGGGTCCAGAAGAAGCACCTCCAGCTGGGGCTGTTCCACCCCCTGGGAATCCACCAGGTGTGCCTCCTGGCAATGGTCCCTGCACTCTGGTACAGCTTGGTAATGATGGGGTTGCAGACCTTCTCCAGTTCTTTCTGCTGATCCTCAAATTCTTCCCTCTCAGCAGTCTGGTTCTCATCCAGCCAAGTTGACTATTTCATTACATTTGTCAAGGATCTTCTGTTTGTCTTCATCACCAATTTTGCCTTATGTCCTCTATGGTAGCCTTCATGTTGAAAGAATAAGATTCAAGAGAATTCTTGGAAGACACCTTGTCTCACTGCTTCTCATCCTCAGCCTCCTGGACTATATGCTCAATGTCTTCCTTGCTCAGACATTCTTTATCATTGGTGATGGAGATCTTGTTCTCCTTGCCTATGCTCTTATCCACAGCAGAAACACTGAAAATGCCATTTGCATCAATGTCAAATGTTACTTCAATCTGAGGAATACCTCTGGGTGAGGGGGGGATTCCTGTGAGCTCAAATTTTCCAAGCAGGTTGTTATCCTTTCTCATTGCCCTCTCACCTTCATAAACCTGAATAAGCATACCAGGTTGGTTGTCTGAATAGGTGGCAAAGGTCTGTGTCTGCTTGGTGGGGATGGTGGTATTACGTTTGACCAGAACAGTCATAACTCCACCAGCAGTTTCAATTCCAAGGGAAAGAGGAGTGACATCCAACAGCAACAAGTTCTGCACATTCTCAGATTTCTCTCCAGACAAAATGGCAGCCTGGACAGCTGCACCATAAGCAACAGCCTCATCAGGACTGATACTCCTGTTGAACTCCTTGCCATTGAAGAAGTCTTGCAGAAGTTTTTGGAGTTTGGGAATTCAGGTGGAACCACCCACCAGGATGATGTCATGAATCTGTGATTTATCTCACTTGGCATCTCTTAAGGCCTTTTCCAGAGTCCAGTGTGAAGAGATCAGCATTCAGCTCTTCTGAACAGGCTCGGGTAATTGATGTATAGAAGTCGATACCTTCATAGAGGGAGTCAATCTCAATACTGGCTTGGGTACTAGAAGAGAGGGTGCACTTTGCATGTTTTCAAGCAGTGCAAAGATGGCAAACAGCCCTCTTGTTCTCACTGATGTCCTTGTGCTTTCACTTGAACTCGGCAATGAAATGGTTGAACATTCAGTTGTCAAAGTCCTCCCCACCCAAGTGGGTGTCCCCAGCTGTGGACTTGACCTCAAAGATGCCATCTTCAATGGTAAGAATGGAGACATCAAAAGTACCACCTCCAAGGTCAAGGATCAACACATTTCTCTGGGCACCAACTTTTTTGTCCAAGTCATAAGCAATAGCAGCAGCTGTTGGCTCATTGAAAATTCAGAGCACATTGAGACCAGCGATGGTTCCAGCATCTTTAGTGGCTAATGTTGGGAATCGTTGAAATAGCCTGGTACTGTGACTATGGCATTTGTGGCAATCTTCCCAAGGTAAGCTTCAGCAATTTCTTTCGTCTTGGTCAAGACCATAAAAGATATTTCTTCTGGATAGAAACTTTTGGTCTCCCCTTTGTACCTCACTTGGACCTTCGGCCTGCCTGCATCATTCACCACCATAAAAGGCCAGTGCTTCATGACTGACTGTATAACTGCATCATCAAATCTGCAACCAATCAGACATTTGGCATCAAAAACTGTGTTGGTGGGGTTCACTGCAACTTGATTTTTTGGAGCATCACAGATTAAACGTTCTGTGTTGGTAAAGGCAACATAGCTGGCTGTGATCCTGTTTCCTTGGTCATTAGCAATGATCTCCACTCTCCCATGTTGGAAGACTCCCACACAGGAGTAAGTGGTGTCAAGATCAATGCCAACTGCGGGTCCCTTCGACATGGTTGCTGGGGAGTGGGGGGGGGGGGGCTCATAGCTGACCACTGTGAAGAAAGAAGGGCTGCTGCTGCACCGAGTAGCAAACTGTTACATTTTTATCCTTCATTTTGCTTAGTGTAGGGCTTTGCTTAGTGTAGGGTTATTGATGAACACATGACAAAGTTAATTAAATTCAACAAGCCACGAACTAATAAAGAACTACTATGTGCCATCCATTTCTAACTTGGACCTCACAAAGTACTTATTAAAAAACCTACTTCAAGATTATACTTATGATGTAATAATTGGTATTGGTAGTTACCTGTATACGTGTCCTATACTCTTAGACTGAAGACTATGAAGACAAGGACATTGTCTAATCAAAGCTTCCGTAACTTCCCCAAATTTATATTCTGCACATAGCAGGTGCTTAAATTGTTTTGTTCAATTTGTTGACTTAAATGACAATGTTGGTTGAACCCTGACCCCTCCAAAAAATCATGAAAGCCCAATCCTACTGCTGCCAATCTTCTCCAAAGGGCAAGATATTCTAGTTGATGACATGAAAAATCCAAGAAAAGGATAAAGGTCATCACAAATTAATATGTCTTTATATATTGCCTAAAAACTAAATTTTTGAATCAGAAAACCACAGAAATGGAAGATTTAAGAATCATTACTCTCATTTGGAAGAAAAAAATAGTAAAATATTTTAGTTCTATACCATTTTCATTGCCATTCAATAAAGAAAGATAATATTTTACATGTTCTGCTGTTAGTCTCCTGTAGCAGATTCTAACAGGTAGAAGTATGAAGCCTGGCATAATCCTACATAAAAGTATAATAATAAAATTCATTGTGCTTCTAACTAACCTTTTACACTGCACAAGTAAATGCCTAATAAAAAAGCATGATTAATGTTGTTCCTGTGTTGTTATTCTCAAAGCATTTATGGAGCACACATTCTCTAGCAAAAAAAATAAAATAAAATAAAAGCTTCCTAGGATATTTGCTATTTGTTCAATGCAATCTTATGAACCGAGCTGAAAATCCTGGGGAGAGGAATGTGATTTGCATTATACTTTGGAAACCAAGGTACTTTTCCCCAAGTACCAAATTGCCTCCATCCTACTGTATTATCTTGTTCTAATTCCTAGAATCGTTTTTTCTCTGAGAGGAAACCACTTCTTGTTTTAGCTTAAGGAGTAGCTGGCACCTGGTTTAAATGTGTTTTCAAAAGGTAAGGTCCTAAGTAGACTATGACCTTGGAAGTTTTCCAAGAGGTCAGGTCTTTGTCATAAGCCTGGCACCTAAAAGTATCAGTTTGGGGTTTCTATGAGTAAATTTGACCAGTTTTATACATATATGGACATACAGAATTGCTCAGAAAAGAGGAAAGAAAGTGTATAAGAGAGCTGGAAAATTTCTAAAATTAAAAAAAAAAAAAAGATGAGGTTAAAACTAAAAGGCCAGTTGCTAGAGAGATCACTAATTGGATAAAAGAGCATTGTGGACTTTTGTACAAGTCAATGGCTTATACTGACACAAGACTTTTTTTTCTTTCAATTTTTACCAAAGGGAAATAAATCCTACAAAAGGATTGCTCCAAGAGACCTAATTGGTAATGAGAAGCAGGCAGCTCAATGTCTTGGGATGTTTGAAGCAGTTAAATTTTTCTCTTCCTACCTGGAAATCAATAGTTAAAGCTAACTATAAAACCATATAACTATAAAAGCCACAGCCAGAGAGAGAGAGAGAGAGAGAAAGAGAGAGAGAGAGACAGAAAGAGACAGAGAGAGAGAGAGAGAGACAGAGAGAGAGACAGAAAGAGAGAGACTGAGACAGAGAGATATATGCTGAGGCTAACTAAAGTCTTTGGAATCTTACCCCACTATCATCACCCAGTTCCAGCTCCACTGCTACAGGCAATCAAGAATTTTCAATTCAGCACGTGTTTAGCCTGGAACAAGTTACAGAATGGCTATGTAGGCTCCAACATCTTTCCAAAGAACTTTCATTATACACTATTATAATTCTCCTAGAAACACGCTTCCATCTGGGGAACTACCTCTATAGCACTCTATGAATGCTCAAAGTGATTGTGCTCATTGGCCAGTCCTCTATTACACATATATAACGGAACAGATTTTTAATCTAAAACAAAAAGAAAACATTCAGATAAAGTTAAAAGATAGTTTTCTACTGGAGCCCAAATGACCTCAGTAATATAGGTATCTAAGGATTTATATTTCTTTTCATGATTTTAATTGCTTTTAATAATATCACATAATAGAGATAGCAAGGGAAAGAGTTTCACAGTAGGTGAAGAGAAAGACAGAGATAGTTACAAAAACTTAAGTTCAAATTCCACTTCTTACATATATTGACTGTGTAACCCTTGGCAAATAAATACTTTACCTTCCGGTGCCTCACAAGCAACTTTTAAAGAATGTAATTTGTAAAGCATTTGAAGATCAACATTGGTCAAGGAAATGTCCTACACATTAATAAATTCACAGATCCAAAACAAAAAAAAAAGCTGTTTAATCCGCATAGTGGATGACATGATGGGCTTAGAGTTAGCCGCCAGTGTTCAAGTCTCATCTTTGACCCTTGCTTTTCGCAGAATCATGAAGAAAAAACAACTACTATGCACCTCAGGCAACTCCCTAGGGCTATATAGAGGCATGTTTACTTACATTGATGGAGGTCTTCCTATATGAGTTTACCACACTGAAAAAAAAATGCATTTCCTCTTGAATTATCACATAATATTAAAGACAGAACATTTTAGTACATACTTTAGAGACTTGAGGTCCAAAAAGATGTGGATTGAGATCCTTCTTCATATCCTTACTAACTGGGTAACCATGGTCACAGAGACTTGAGGAGCCTCAATTTATTATTTATGAAAAGGGATAAAAATGCCTAATATCTCATAAGTTATTGTATCAAATGATATATTTGTGTGTATGTGTATGTAAAGTACTTTGTAAAACTGAGAATATATAAATGTCAGCTATCCTACTGAATTATATATCTCTATAAAATTCTAAGAAGGAGACTAGAGGATTGCTATGAGCAGAATCACCCAAGGAACCACAAGAAAAGGTATAAAAACAACTTTACCAAAAGCTTGATATGACATCAAAGTAGGCAGTCATGCAAAGGGCATTTAAAGATGACAATAGGAGCAAGAAAACAAGCAGATAAAAATGGAAATGATCAGTAAGAGTTTTTATTAAAAAAAAAAACCAACATTTTTTATCATCAGTGACAGTGGAGTCATTTGTACTTGAACATCACCATCCTGGATGTTCTTCAAAATGAAATGGAAACATTACCAAAGAAAACAGAGATGAAAGAAGCTCTTGGACAAGACCAAAAATATACAGAAGTCTGTGCTGGAGGCTAGGTTGTTTTGAGAGCACTGAGTGATCAGTTCTCAAAGTATTTGAAAGGTGGAATATACAAAGACTTTAGGTGAAAAAAAAAAACCTCCCAACCATATTATTACAAAAAAAGGGAGTGCCTGATATAACATCAATAACTAATGACTCATATAATTATTTTCTCCAAATTTTTGTAAAGACAATGTAACACAGAGAGGCCATCTTTGATGGAGGGTTAATAATATAGACTTTCATAGATATCCTTCAGTACACTACATCTTTACTGTAGCATAACTAACTGAAAACCATAGCAATAAAATGTCCTATTATGCTTATGTGTTGATTATATAAACGTAATAAAGTTCATAATGCAAAGGACTGCTTTAAAGGCTCTAGCAAGGTATCTCCCAAGCATATCTCAAAGTCCTATAAAGTTCCTTGAAAAATGCAACAAGAGAAAGAAACATGTTTGAAAAGTCTCTGGATATTAATGTCAATTGATACATAAAATAAGGGGGCATGTTATCACTGAAAATATTTGCAACAGTTCAAGGCAGATTCCAAATAGAATATGAATTCTCTACAGGTGATCAGTTCCTAAAGATGCTTCTGTTTGACTAACAGGGTAGTATATTTAGAAAACCCTAGAGAGTCAATTTTTAAAAATTATTTGCAATAATTAATAACTGTGACAAAGTTGCAGGATATAAGATAAGTCCATATATATCATTAGCATTCCTACCTATAACTAATAAAACCTCTCAGGAAGAGCTGAAAAGGGAAACCACG
Source organism: Notamacropus eugenii (assembly GCF_028372415.1). Classification (NCBI taxonomy): domain Eukaryota; kingdom Metazoa; phylum Chordata; class Mammalia; order Diprotodontia; family Macropodidae; genus Notamacropus; species Notamacropus eugenii. Next base: position 403,538,043 of record NC_092873.1, read on the forward strand.
TTCAGAATAACTACAGATTCTTTAAACTATTTGAGAGTATATCAAGATTCACCCAAGGACTAAATAGTGCTATAACTGAAGATCTTTTTGGAGAGATAAGAAGAGTACTGGTAAATTATAGTGATAGATTTGTTTGCATCAATATAGCATTGAGAGAGAGAGAGAGAGAGAGAGAGAGAGAGAGAGAGAGATATGAAGAGGCAGAGAAAGTACTTCACACTGTGCAATGCGGTTGGTTAAAAAACCAGCTAGGGCTGGTTCCTTATTATTTGTGCCTTAGAATAAGACCTTTTTAGCTTAGAGGTCATGGATACCTAAGGGGATTATGGATAGATTTCAGGGATTCATGAACTTGGATGGGGAAAAAGTACATCTTTATTTTGAATACAACTACAAAACACTGTTTACAGAAATACAGACCTAAAAAACTGGAGAAATATGAATCGCTTGTGGGGAGACTGAGATAATATACTTAAATTAATTTGCTTATTCATTGCCATACCAGTCTAAATGTCAAAGGTTGCTCTATAGAACTAGGAAAAATAATAACTAAACTCATCTGTAGGCACAAAAGGTCAAGAATGTCCAGAGGAAAAAAAGTGGAAAGGAAGATATCTAGCAGTACCAGATCTCAAACTATACTACATAGCAGTAATTCTCAAAACAATTTAGTACTAGTTAAAAGATATAAAGATAAGTCAGTGCAATAGAACACAGTGTAGATCAATCAATGGAACACAACAAAATATACCAAACCAAACAACCCTAGTAGCTTAATATTTGGCAAACACAGAGGATCCATTTACTTGGGTAAGGACTCACTATCTGATGAAAAAAAAACCTTCTCATTTTATACCAAGATAAGATCCAAATGGATACTTAGATATAAAGGGTAGCATCATAAACAAATTAGAGGAGGAAGGAAAAAAAATAACTTTCAAATCTATGGATAGGGGAAGAGTTTATAACCAACAGAGAGATAGAAAGGAATGTCAAAGATAAAATGGACAATTTTGATTACATAATTTTTTTAAATGCACAAATAAACCCAATAAAGCTGAGATAAGAAGATAAACAATTAGCTGGGGGGTGGGGGGAAGTCCTTGCATTGTGTTTCTCTAATAAAAGTCTCATTTCATGGATATATAAGGAACTGATTTAGATTTAAAAGAATGAGTCATTCTCCAGTGGATAAACGATCTAAGGCAGTGGTTCTCAAATGTTTTGGTCTCAGGATCCCTTTATAGTTTCAAAAATTATTGAAAATTTCTCCAAGAGCTTTTGTTTATATGGATTATATCTACAGGTATTTACCATATTTTAAATTAAAACATCTTAGTATTATCATGAAAATAGATTTATAAATCCTGTGAAAGGGTTCTCAGGACCCCCAGAGTTCCTTGGACCACACTTTGGGAACAACTAGTCTAAGCAAATGAATGTCAGTTCTCAAGAAATCCAAGCTATCCAAAGCCATATTTTTAAAAATGTTCCAAATCACTAATAATTATAAAAATGCAAATTAAAGCAAGTATGACATTTCACTTTATACCACATCAGACTGGCAAAGCTGACCAAAAAAAAAAAAATGAAAGACAAATATTGGAGAGCCTGGAGGAAACCAGGCACATGGATGCATTATTGATGAAGCTGTAAATTGGTCCAGCCTATCTGGAAGACAATTTGAAATTATGTCCAAAAAGTTACTAAAAATGCATACCTATTGATCAACCATACCAAATCTATATTCTCAAAGTTATCAAAGAAAAAGGAGAAGTTCTTATATGTACAAAAACTATCAGCAGTTCTTCTTGTGGTGGCAAAAAACTGGAAACTAAAGTGCCCATCAATCAGAGAACAGCTGAACAAATTACGATATATGAATGAAATGGAATGCTATGGTGCTGTAAGAAATGGACTAAGTGACAGTTTCAGAAAGACCTGGAAAGGTTAATATAAACTGACACTGAGTGAAGTAAGCTAAATAAAAAATATGTATATTGTATTTTAGTGTGTCCTTAATCCAGATAAAAGGACTTAAGTCACAGAAAGGTATACCATCCCTGTATCTGTTATTTAAATGCCAGCAAATTATATACCTGGCTGAGTATTTTAGTACATCTTTTCTACATGTTTTCTAAACTGTATCTTTTCCTTGAGTGTGAACAATATCTTTCTTAAATACTGAGTATTATGGTGATATAATACATCCTCTTCTTCAATATCAGTTTCCTTCATTTGATTTTATCTCCAATTTACCCTGTATGTATCTTGTTTGTACCTAGATGTTTGCATATTGTGTTACCCACTAGCCTGTGACACCAACCTTCTCTTGGAAATTAATTTTTTAAATTCTTTTTCATAATCCCTTTCCTAGTGATTCTATATATGACTTTGAGTCAATGGTACCACTGTTTCCAAAAAATCAAAGTTGACAGTCACTCCAAAGGCAATGGAAAGGTGAAAGGTGAACATGAGTAGCCTACAACACAGTACCAATGAAGAACTATATAGAAAAAGTAATATAAAGGATAGGATCAGGATAATACTTGACAAGGAAAAAATACAAACTAGTCTCATAATGAGAACAAGGCATAAATGATGTAGTGAGCCTGTGTGCCTCAGCAAAAAAAAATCTAGAGCAGGAATGGGGAACCTGCAGCCAACAAGTCCTGGCTCTCCAGGACCTCAAGTGACCCTTTGACTGAATCCAAACTTCACAGAACAAATCCCCTTAATAAAAAGATTTGTTCTGTAAAACTTGGACTCAGTCAAAAGGTCACATCCAAGGACCTAGAAGATCACATGTGGCCTTAAGGCCACAGATTCCTTACTCCTGCTTTAGAGAATACCCTTCCCCACAATACTAGAGGGACAACTTGGGGAGTTTTGTTGGAAGATATGAACAAGAATAGTATAGGAAGGACAGACATGGATTGGTTTCAATCTCCATTTGTGGGGAATATTCACAATATTGTGAGCAGTTCCCACATCAACAAAAGCGCAATCAAAAAATATTATTTAAAATGTCTGCTATGTGCAAGGCACTGTGCTAAGCACTGAGGATAAAAAGAAAGGGAAAAGACAATCAGGAACTTTATAAATATAAATTAGCAAAGAGGGTTAAATGAATTGCTCAGGTTCACAGCTAGTAAGTGTCTGAGGCCTGGTTTGAACTCATGAAGATGAGTCTTCCTGATTCCAAGCCCAGTGCTCTATCCACTGTACCACTTAGCTGTCCTTGGTTAGTTTTGCTGACCATTTATTTTTGTTGTGATTTGGATTTTTTGTTAGTTTTACTGTTTTTTCTTCAATTTTTTTTTCTTCTTAGAAGGGAAGATTTTGGGTATGGACAGGGGTTGGGATACATGTATTGAAAATAAAGGTAATGTAAAAACTAGAGAGCTAGATGATGATAGATAGATAAATAGATGATAGGTAGGTAAGCTTTTTTAAAAAGAAAGCAATAGTTCACCAGAGCAACATAATATAGATTTTAAGCATAGTTTCTATGTCATGAAAATAACTTGAGCTTTATTAATCTTGCTGGGGGATGAGCTAGGAACATAAGAAGGTGAAATCAGGCTTTGGTATGGAGTATCATATAATATAACAGCAGTAGAGACCGGGTCAGCTCTTCTTTTTGCCCATAAGTAGATGTCAGTCTGATTCTATCAATATTTAGTGTAGATATACTGCTTATTTCCCCCTTTCTCTTTGCTTCTTTTCCCTTCCTTTCCTAATTGCTTTTTCCTCTCCTTTCCTCTTTCTCCATTAGTGCCTTATGAGTGTCACTGTTTAAATCTGACTAGTATCCCTTAGGGAAAAAAAAAGGTTACAAATCCCTGAGCTACACTTACCCAGAGGTCACTTAAGTAATATTCACAAGAAAAGAAGTCAATTATGTTGAAATACACTTATGAAAAAATTTAAAATAACTTTATGTGAAAATGGCAGACTAGAAATTTTCTCTGATCCCCATAACCTCACAAACCTCTCCAAAACAGAAACTATGCACAAAAAATAAAGCAATGTCAGCTATTTCCATGGTCTAGGACACCAAGAACTGATGCTCACTGATCCGGAGTTCACTTGGCACCCCTCCTTCACCTCCCATGCTACTGGCAGAAAGGATGCATTAGCAGATGCATGGTTTATGTCAAAATTCAACCCTATACTCTGGCTCCTCCTTCGGCTTTCTAGTGTCATAAAGACATGAGCTCTAGGCTTTGAAAGTTTCCTCAGGCCTCAAAAGCCAGGTTGGCTATAGACCTTTAGGAACAAATTATTGCCAGGGGCTATATCCTAGAAGCACTATTGCTGCAAAGCTCTGAACTTCTGAGAGTTCTGAACCACTGCTGCTGGGGAAAGTTGACTTTGAACTACCAGTATCACCAAGCTCCTAACTGCTGATGCCATGCCAGAGAACTAAGGAACAAAAGAAGTAGAATGGGTCAACAGGACAAGACAATATGGAATGCTGTACAGTATTCCACTGAGCTTCAGAAAAGAACACATCATCCAACTGGGGCCAGTTCTAACCACCCAAAATCAGTTGGGCAAAGACCTGGGCTAGTGGTATGTGAATTGCCCTATGTGGGAGTAGACTGAGACACTGTGAAATCCAACCCCCAAGAAAACCATAATCAGAGGAGAAAGAGTCAGAAGTTAACAAAAAGAAAAATAAATCCAGGAAAAAAAGACTGAAAGAAGATTTCAGTGCTTTTTGGAACACATTATTCCATGTCTTCCTTCTTTTTCTAGTGGGTATAGAATACCTTTGCATTATTTGAATGCTCTTTTCTCTATATGTTAAGGTCTTTTTCCTGATGACTTGCAGACCAGAAATGCAGAAGGAGTGAATAAACAGAGATAGCAACAGCTAGATTACATAAGGTGACAGGAATGAAGGCAAAAAATTGGAGTGAAGACACAGAGGAAATTACAGACAGAACCTGGTGACATCCTGTCTTAGAGGAGGAATTCCTTTATGACCCTTTGTGAGTCACACTTGCAGTCGCACCTAGTCGACTAGCAAAAGCACTTAAAGTACATTTGCCTTGCAAATATTCATACCAGGAAATTTTTTTAAAAACTTGATTAAAAGAGTATATTGATTTCAGATAGAGCACTGTTTTATCATCTCCTATTAATAATCTCCATGTTGTATCATTATTTCTATTTCTAAACAATTGTGTAACCTTGGGAAAATAGACACCCTGTCCCCATATTAATTTTTCACCATCTATCCTGCCTAGATTAGACAAACCGTGCTGAATTTGGAACCAGGCAGTGGGTTTGAGAGCTAGAACTGAGACTAACATGTGACTATAGGGAAGTAACAATCTTCCAGAGTTTTGGTTTCCCACTTTGTAAAGTAGGGGCACTACTACCTACTTACCTAGCAACTATCTTCTCAAACTGCTACTTACATGGGTATCAAGCTGGTACAGTGGATAGGGCACAGAGCCTGGAGTCTTTATGAGTTCAAATCAAGTCTCAGACACTTACTAACTGCAATCCCAGGCAAGTTACTTAACCTTGTTGGCCTCATTTTCCGCCTCTGTGAAATGAACTGGAGAAGGAAAAGTCAAACCATTCCAGAATGTGTGCCAAAATACTCTAAATGGGGTAATGAACACAACTGAAAATGACCAAACAATAACAACCTACATAAAATAAAACCTACATAACCTACATTGTGATGAAAACACAAAGTTAATTATAAATGTAAGCTATCCTTATTCTACTTCCCCAGGCAAAATGAATAGATTTTAATCATCACCAAAATAGTGGTCACAGTTCTTTGGAGAATGAAACTATGGAAACCAAAAACATAATTTGACTTCATCTAAGAAGAGTCAAGATTAGAAATAGTTAAAAAGCTTTACCAGTTGGGAGGTGTTGCCCATTCCTCCACCAATTTTTAGATCCTGACAGGTAATAGGAGAAAGATCAGAACCCAGATGTCCCAGGCACAATGGTGAAATGTTTTTGACTACTACCAGCTTCCTACCTGAGCACTCTGTGGCCAATCCCAGTAGTCATCTCTTTACAAGACTAACAGTCAGTACATTACAACCCAATCTATCCCTCTGAGAAGAAGAAGTCTGATATAAAGGACAAAATGTTCACCTTGGAATCAAGAAACTCTGGGTCCAAATCCTACCATTGATTCTTATTTCAGGGAGCCCAGGTAACTCTCTGATTCTCAGGCAAGAATTCCCTAGGTTCTACTAAACCATTGATAGCTAATAAATCTGCTGATGGAGGAAGTTTCCTACACTTACAGAATCAAACATTTCTCTATTTATCTCTTAGACCTCTGAGAAATCCTAAACTTATACTCCTTATGGTGTGTGTCACATATAAGTGTGACTGACTCCACATAAGGAGATTTTTTAAATTAAAGAAATTATAGGGAAATGGATTTAACTCTTCAGGATAGATGTTCAGCCATTGGTCAACAAGTAGGCAAGGAAGGATGAGAGTTTCCTAAAATGATACTGCTTGAGATTTAATCTTTTTTTAAAAAGTGATAACAAACATATCTTTAATAGCTTTACTTTTAAAGGAAGATTTCAATTTGGTAGAGTGGGAGAGAGTGATAATGAAAAATGGTGTAGAAAGTGAAAACGAATGCAAGCTGTTCTGTTAATTGTTTTATAATGACAACACACTAGTACATAGAATGCCGTCTACAACAACAATACAACAAAGACTTAAGGAGTGAAGGATTCCCCTGGTCTCCTATTTGGAATTTAGACTGCAGTCTTTGTTTGGACAGATCATTAGGTAAGTAGCATAGACCCTAGCTTAATCAAATTGGAACAGAAGAATGGCAACTTGTCCCAGATAGAAAGTAGATTAAGTTCTTAGTCTGATGGCTTCCATAACTGCCAAAGTTCCATACCACAATGCAACTCCAGGAGGGATTGTACTACATACCTGTCAAACTCCTTTATGTAAACTACTATGTCTTCTCTGTATTATTTTTTTCCAGAGACTGAATAACACATCCACAGAGTCCTACTGCATTTCCTCCAATAAGTCCATATTTTTTATTCTAATGGTCATTCATGGTTACCTCGAAACCAGAGCGCAGAACAGAAGAGTAGTAAATACACCTCTCTTTAAATCACACCACCTTAGAGGAACTGAAAAGAAACAGGTCCCTACAATTATCTCAGAAAACATCTGCACAAAGCCCCTGAGTACTGGGACAGTATACCCTCTATGCTAGAAGCAGAATCCTACTCTAACAAAGAGATAAAAGTCTAGAAATTGAGTGGAAAAATGAACAAAGAACAGAAAAAAATTCTAAGTGTAGAAAGTTACTATGGTCACAAGGAATATCAAAATATACAAACAGAAGAAGAAAATAAAGTAAAAGCTCCTACATCCAAGGCTTCCAAGAAAAATATGAATTGGTTTCAGGCCATGGAAGAGCTCTAAAAGGATTTTCAAAATCAAGTAAGAGAGGTAGAAGCAAAATTGGGAAGACAAATGAGAGTGATGTTAGAAAATCATGAAAAACAAGTCAACAGCTTGATAAAGGCACAAAAATATTGACAAAAATAAACCTTAAACAACATAACAGGTCAAATGACCAAAGAAGTACTAAAAACCAATGAGAAGAAGAATGCCTTGAAAAGTAGAATTGGACAAATGAAAAAGGAGGTACAAAAGACTCATTGAGGAAAATAATTCCTTAAAAATTGTAATTGAGCAAATGAAAGCTAATAATTTTATAAGAAATCAAGAAACAATAAAAGCAAATTAAAAGAATGAGAAAAATAGAAGACAATGTGAAATATCTCATTGGAAAAACAACTGAGTTGGAAAAATAGATCCAGGGGAGAGAAATTTAAAATTATTGGACTACCTAAAAGCCATCATCAAGAGCCTAGACTTCATTTTTCAAGAAATAATCAAGGAAAACTGCCCTGATATTCTAGAACCAGAGAGTAAAATAGAAATTGAAAGAATCCACTGATCACCCCTTAAAAGAGATCTCAAAATGAAAATTCCCAGGAATATTATAGCCAAATTTCAGAGCTTCCAGGTCAAGTAAGAGAATATTAAAAGCAGCCAGAAAGAGACAAATCAAGTATTATGAAGCCACAGTCAAGAGAACACAAGATTTAGCAGCTATTCAGAGTGAAATAGATATTCAATGAAACAGAGGACTTTCAAGCATTCTTGATGAAAAGATAAGAGCTGAATAGAAAATTTGACTTTCAAATACAAGACTCACAAAAGGTAACAGGAAAGGGAAATAATAAGGTACTTAATAAAGTTAAACTGTTCATATTCCTACATGGGAAGATGATACTTGTAACTCATAAAGCTTTTTAATTATTAGGGTAGTTAGGAGTATATATAGACAGAGGGTACAGGTATGAGTTGAAGGAATGATATCTAAAAAATTAAATTAAGGAATGAGAAAGATAAATGCAAGGGGAGAAATAGAGGGGCAAAGTGGAATAAATTATCTCACATAAAAGAGGCCAGAAAAAGCTTTTATAGTGGAGGAGGAGATGGGGGATATGTGGGTGTGTGGTGGGGGTGGGGGGATGAGTGAAACTTGTTCTCATCAAAATTGGCTCAAAGAGAGAGTAACATACACATTCAACTGGATGTAGAAATCTATCTTACCTTACAGTAAAGTAGGAGAGGAAGGGAATAAGAAAAACAAGGGCAATGATAGAAGGGAGGACAAATTGGGGGAGGCACTAATCAGTAGCAAAACACTTTTGAGGGGGTACAGGATGAAGGGAGAAAGAGAAGAGAAAAAATAGAATGAAGGGAAATATATTTAGTAATCATAACTGTTAAAAAATTTTGAAGCAAGTTTCTTTGATAAGGCCAAATTTCTCAAATATATAGAGAACTGAGTCAAATTTATAAAAATAGGAACCATTCCCCAATTGATGAATGATCAAGAATTATGAACAGTTTTCAGATGAAGTCATCAAAAGTATCTATAGGCATTTGAGAAGGTTCTCTAAATGGCTATTGATTGGGGGAATGCAAATTGAAACAATTCTGAGATACTACCTCAAACCTATTAGACTGGATAATAGGACAGAAAGGGAGAATGGCAAATGTTGGAGAGGATATGGGGAAAATGAGACATTAATGTACAATTGGTGGAACTGTATACTGAATCAACCCTTCTTTGGAGCAATTTGGAGCTATGTCCAAAGGGTGATAGAACCATGCATATCCTTTGATCTAGCAGTGCCACTACTAGGTCTGTATCCAAAATGAGATAAAATAAAAACTAGAAGAAAAAGGACTTATATGTATGGAAATATTTATAGCAGCTCTTTTGTGGTGTCAGGGAGTTAGAAACTGGAGGTATACCATCAATTGATGAATATCGAAACAAATTTTGCTATGTGATTGTGATGGAATATTATTATTCCATAAGATATGAGGAGCAGGATGCTCTCAAAAAAAACCTAGAAGTACTTACATGATCTGACGCAAAGTGAAATGTACTGTATATAACATAACAGCAATATTGTGCAATGATCCGCTGTGAATGACAGCTATTCTGAGTAATACAATGATTGAAGACAATTCTGAAGGACCTATAATGAAAAATGCCATCTGTGTCTGAATACAGATTGAAACATACTTTTTTAAACTTATTTTTCTTGAGGTTTTTCTTTTGGTCTAATTTGAAAATATATTTTGCATGACTACACATACATAACCAATATCAAATTGCTTGCCTTTTCATTGAGGAGGGTGGGGAGGGAAGAAGGGAGAAAATTTGGAACTCAAAGTTTTGAAAATGAATGTTAAAAATTGTTTTTACATATTATTGGGGAAAAATAAAATACTAAGTGAAAAATAGTGCTTTCTAGTGGTGGTTCAGAGCCATATTTTTCTGAGTTATATTATGCTTACAGTCAGGATCCAATCCTGATTACCAAATTGCCAATTAAGCAAATCTCCCTTCAAAATTCTTAATAGTATTGTCATTTAACATGATTAATTGCTTTGATTTGTTAATATAAATCAGATTTTTAATTACTTTATCCCAGTAAATATTAAAAGATTTTAAAGACAATTACCTTCTATCAAGGAAAGTACGAATCAGCAAGTTTGTAGAAAGAACCCATCTCCACTTTAGCTACTGCTTAGCATCACCCTGAGAGACGATAATGTAGCAGCAAGCGCCTTGATGCATTTAGGATGGCCTGCTAGTACAGGTTCTTAGATTCACTTTTCTAAAAGGAAAGAAAATTTTGAGAGATCAACAATCTTCTTTAATCACATATACCAACAAAGAAAATACAGGCAGAGAAATAAAGACCAAAAGAGTTCTGTTGGACCATAAGTAATACACACATTACAGATCAACAGACAGATCCAACTGTCTGACCATTACGTACATACATAGTTACCAGAGACAGAAGCACCAACATCTGGGTTTTCAAAGTGGCAGGGGGGCATGCACTGCTACCCAGAGTCTCATCTGGCACATGAACCTTCTTCCAAAGAATAAGCCCCCAAAGCAAAACCTCACCTCATGTATGTATGTATGTATGTATGTATGTATGTATGTATCTATCTATCTATCTATCTATCTATCTATCTATCTATCTATCTATCTATCTATCTGCATATTTTAGTGCCAGGGAGAACAACCCTCATGACCCAGTGCCTCATTAGAAATTAACAAAAGGTATGGGTCTTCCTACAAAACAAGCCTCCCCTAATCAAACTTCCCTTAATGGGCTCCACCTGAGACCTAGGGTTGGGAAGATCTTTTAACTCCCACTAACATGTCAGATAATGATGTCTATTCTAATCAAATGTTATAGCCTTTTCTCAGCCCTCCCCCTTTTTGACATCTCTGCAATGTTTCAAACTGTTGCTTACCTTCTCCATCTGGATACTGTCTTCTCTGGATTTTTTATGATACTGTTCTCTTATTGTTGTCTTCCAACCTCACTGACCACTACTCCATCTTCTTTGCTGCATCATCATTTATATAGTGACTCCCAACTATGAGTGTGTCTCTCCTCCCCTCCCCCCTCAAAGCTCTTTTCCTTGCCCTCTTCTTATTTCTTTCCAAGTCCTTGATTTCTGAGGGTTCTATGGATTTAAGTATCATCCTTGAGCTCTCTTTTGAGTTCTAAAATACCAACTGCTTATTGGAACTACATATCTGAAAGGCAGGGATCTGTTGGAGCCAGTTAATTGTTAAATTTTCAGTGTGAACATTTACATCTTGGAAATCAGCAAATGCTACAAATCGGGGCTTGATTTTTATTGATTGACAACTTAAGAATATGATGGAGAAAATGCTAATGATACAGATTAAAATTAAGTGTGTCAAGGGAAGTTTTTTTTTCCTTCAGAGGGCTAGTTGTTAAACATTTATCAGTACCCCATTGGTCAGGTATCTCAAATTTAACATGTCAATATAGAATTCATTATCTTTTCCCCAAAATTTGTCTCTGGACTAATGGAACAAAGCTGAATTTGGAAAAGATGGCAGATTTGAGTTCTATACCCAATACTTACTAATTTTGTGATGTTAGGCAAGCGATTTAATCTATATATTCTTTGGTTTTCTAATCTGTAAAATGAGGACAATACACAAATACCAAAGTGACATTCTGAAAATACAAGTCTAACTATATCACTATCCTGCTCAATATATTCCAGTGGCTCTCTGTTACTTGTAGGATCTAATACAAACTCCTCTATTTGGTATTTAAAGACTTTCACAACTCAGCTCCAACTAATCTTTGCAGCATTATTATATTTCTCTCTTTCAAGTACTCCTTGGTCCAACCTTTGCTGATTCTCACAATCCATATTCCATCTCCTGTCTCCTTGCCTTTGTAGACTGTCTTGCATGACTGGAAAAACTTCTTTCCTAACCTCCACCTCCCAGAAACCTTAATTTCTTCAAAACTCAACTCAAGCCTTTCCTGATCCCCCTCGGTTGTTAGAGCTCCCTTCCTCAAACCACTTTGAATTAATTATGTCTTTATATATTATATATTTATATGTGCCATATATTATAATATTTTATATATATTATTTATTATATGTTATATACATACATATATACATATACATATATGTACATGTGTGTGTATGTGTGTGTGTGTGTGTGTGTGTGTTCATTCCCCAGTTAGAATGTAAGCTCATTGAGGACAGGAGCTGCCTCATTTTTGTCTTTCTATCATCGACCTTTAGCACAGTCCCTAACAGAGTGTTTAATAAATGCTGGCTAGTTGGTTGGTGGATTGATGGCCAAATAATCTCTGAAGGATTTGATTAGGATTAATGATGAGGCAACCACAGGCAGACCTTTATGGTCAGGTTTAATTATTCTGTCAAAAGTCAATTTCCAGAGCATCAAACAGGAGCAGAAATATAGTTCCTGAAAGAGTAGACATAACATTTGGAAGCTCTCCATTCACATGGAGCCTTTTAGTAAGTATGGAGACTAAAAATTTGACTAGCAAAAGAGATCAAGAGGTCAGATACATATGTGCATATACATACATACGTACATACATACACACACATATATACACATATATGTGTATATATGGCTATGGGTAATATATGTGTATATACATACATACATAGATATATATAGTTTGCTGTTTGTAACATTTTTTCCTGCTTTCCTTTGGGAGGAAAACTTCAGGATATCATGATCTCCTTGAGCATATGGTACTATATATCTGCAATCATGGGTTCCTCACCCTCTCAATCCCCAATTCATATACTACATTTTAAAGAAATTCTCCTAGTCAGCAAGCAGCTGTACAGTATAGAGGAGAGAAGACTAAACCTGGAGTCAGGAAAACCTGAGTTCAAATTTAACCTCACACATTTGCTAGCCATGTGACTCTGGACAAGTCACTTAACCTCTGGCTGCCTCAGTTTTCTCATTTATAGAATGGGGATAATAATATACCTACCTCCTGGTGTTGTTATGAGGACGAAATGAGATAAGATTTGCAAAGTTCTTTGAAAACCTTAAAGCACTCTATAAATGGTGGTTATTTTTAAGTATGACTATTTTTTCCAAATAATTTCATTTCATTTTGCTGTTTTCCTTAAATCTTAAAAATGAAGATCATATTCCCAGGACGATTGGTATATCTGATCACATCACTGAGAATTCAGCCCAAAATCAGAAATTTTTTTTAATGTTTGTAATATTTTTTATTATAAGTTTGGGTTTGCATCAGCTGATCTCTAAGATGTTTTCCTGGTCGACTAAAAAACCCAACAATAAGCTAGTAAATGGTTTTGATATTTCCTTAAAAAATTATCATTAATTGTCAATCTTGTAAAAACCAATTTAAAAATGTTAATACTGTTTATTTAGTATGGAAAACATTTTTAGCATTGTAAACATACAAAAAAAATCAACAAAATGTTCCAAGTATTAGGTACAGAATGTCTTAACTGCCATTGCTATACTGTCTCTTTAGTTTTTAAAAAAAGTTTCCATTTTAAAATGACAGCATTTAACAACCACAACCAAAAAACCATTTTCCATGCCAGCTGATATCCTACCCCCTTGCCACATCAAGGAATGGCAGCAGACTGCTATTTCACTATATATAAAATGACAGCTTGAAGCTAGATGGGCAATCATCATATAAAGCTACTCTAACAGTGCATGCTTTGGGTCATGGCACATAATGAAAGAATGAAATTAATTTTCCCTTTCTAAAGTATCATAATTCCAAATATTTGTGAGAAGAATTTGTCTAGTACATATGAACACACACATACAATATGCATATATATGTAGATTGTGTGTATGTACTTATATGTGGGTGTATGTTTATATGGGTGTGTGGATATATTTACATACCCCCTCCCCTCCAAGATATACAGAGAGAGAGTAAGTTTACAATCTGGGATTTCTAACCAATAATCATAATTAACACACACAAAAGCTTGTAACTTTTAAATATATTTTGTTATAGCAACAGCAAAGTGCACAGAGAGAGAAAAACACTAACTTTTCTTTTCATGTTAAAAATGTTTGGAAATATGTACAACTTTGATACAGTTTCAAGGTGCTCATAACACCTATACCTATAACACATAAACTAGGTAAAATATCTAGAACACCTGTTTCCAATTTTAAAAGTTAAATGGTACAAATATAATAGACACTGTATCAATAAAGGTGCTTTAGTGTTTCCCCAGCTCTATGGTATTTAAGACAAATAACATAGTTTTATTCATCATCATCTTCCTCATCTTCTTCCTCTCTCTCCTCTACCTTTTTCTGGGAAGCTTTAGATATTCCCTTTACACTATCAAACTTTCCTTTGGACTTATAATCAGCCACATCCTTTTCATACTTTTCCTTCAGTTTTGCTGCCTTATGGTTGTATGGCTGCTTTTCACCATTAGTCAGATTATTCCACATCTCACCAAGTTTTTTTTGCTACATCCCCAGTGGATATTCCAGGGTTTGTAGATTGTATCTTGGGGCAAAATTCTGAACAGAATAGGAAGAAGCCAGAAGGGGGCCATTTGGGAGAATTAGGATCCTCTTTTTTTTCTCTCCTTTAGCTGGTCCATAATCCTTCATCTCTCTGCCATACTGCAACTTATCAGCCTTTGCTACTTCATCAAGCTTAAATTTTTCCTTTTCATACATATCCTTCCATCTTTCTGAACACTTCTTTGAAAATTCTGTAAAATGGACAGGAACTTCTGAATTTTTTTCCTATGTTCTTCACGGCATATTTGTACAAAGAAGGCATAAGCAGACATTTTGCCTGTTGGTTTCTTTGGGTCACCTTTAGCCATCTCTAGTGTGTAACTGTGTTGTTCACTAGTCTGTATCAAAATCAGAAATTATAATAAATAAAACCAATACTGAGAAAAATATATGGTATAAAATTAATAAGATTTAACCATGAATTATTGAATTATTTAAACACATTAATGAAAACCAAACATGCAAAATGGACAACAGAAATTACATTGATAATGACTATATTAATTTCATTCAGAGTGAATCCAATATAAATTAAATGGTACAAGGAAACAAAAAAAAAGTTCAGAAAATACCTTGATCAACCAACATTTGACTTTCTTGCCAAAAAGAGATGTGGTTGCCAAACTCTAGGATAGAATATAAACGCATCTGAACAGTCTTATGAAAAAGAAAATTGTATGACCCTAAACAATATTATCTCATAAGGTAGAGGAAAATTGTACACAGAATAAGGAAAAGAGGGAGCTGGGCACTTATTATCATATAAGACTTGCATGGATGGCAGCTAGATGGTGCAGCAGAGTACTGGACCTAGTGTTACGTATCTTTCCAAGTTCAAATATGGCTTCAGATACTTCCTAGCTGTGTGACCCTGGGCAAATCACTTAGCCTTGTTTGCCTCAGTTTCCTTATCTGTAAAGTGAACTGAAGAAGGAAATGCAAACCATTCCAGTAGTTTTGCTAAGAAAACTCCAAATGGGGTCAATCAGGAGTTAGGCACAACTGAAAAAATGAATGCACAGCAACAAGACTTTGAGGGATCTAACTAGATCAATAGTTTCATTAAAGTTTGCAGCTTTTGCACACTAGTGTCTGGGCTTGGAGTCTTGGAGTGTCTCTGGATAGGGGCAATCTGAAAGCAGAGTTATGAAAATTGCATGACATTTTCTTACCTGTTCAGGAGCCATTGAATGCCAAATGTAACACCGTCAGCAAAATTAAAATAGAAGGAGAACATTTAAATTCTCTCCTCATCTACAGGTTTCCTATTTCTAGCAGGGTTTTTAAAGACCATCACACTTCCCTAAAATGGGAATGAAGAAACTCAAAAGTGTAACTGGAAAATGACTTTTTTCCCCAGTTTCAACATAAACTAGATGTGTGACCTTGAGTAAATTACTTCATTTTTCTGGACCTACACCATCTGTAAAATGGGGTGGCATGTATAATATGCCTCCTAAAGCACTTGTATTATCTATTTTAAAAAAGAAGCTCCTTCTAAACCTTAAGTTGCTACAAAATTATAAGTTGTTAGCATTATTTGTTGTTCAGTCGTTTCACTCTTGTCTAACTCTTCGTAACCTCATTTGGGGTTTTCTTGGCAAAGATACTGGAATGGTTTGCCATTTCCTTCTCCATCTTATTTTACAGATGAGAAAACTGAGGTAAACAGGGTAAAGTGAGTTGTCCAGGATTGCCCAGCCAGAAGATGACTCTTCCTGACTCTAGACCTGACATTCTGTCTACTGAACCACCAATCTCATTGCAATTACTTTTACAACACTATTATCCTTATCCCACAATCTCATATCCAACCACACCCTTCTTTTATGCTTTATAAGCAAAGACAGCCTCCAAGGTCAGTAAGTAGTTAGTTGCCTTCCTAGTTTCAGAATCCTAAGGAAGGCTCTCCCTAAAGTTATTGTTTCCAATAAAAGCTGAACTTCTAGTAGCAAGTCATTCCTTTACATTAACCGTTACCCTTTTTAAGATTTTAAAAATGCAAACACCCCTCTAGACACATGTTTACATTTTAGTATAAATAAATTTATCAAGGCTGGTGACTAACATGCCTGATGCCCCAAGAGCATGCCCTATACTTTCTAAAGGAGAAGGACTAAACTTGGAAAACAATACTGAAAAAGGAAAAAGGAGACCGAAGGAGGTTGTTAGAAGGAAAAAGAGACACTTTACAATTCTATCTAAGATTAGATCTCAGTCTAGATGCAAAGAGATGGAAGTTAATCTGTTGCTGGATAAACACTATGGGGTATTTGACTGGAGTCTAAGGTTCAAATGTTCCCCTGTGGTTTAACTGTTATTCATTACAGAAACCCAGAGAAGACAAAAGGGAATACTGTTATACATATGGTATCCTTCTAGAATTGTAATCAACTCAAAGCCAAAGCTGGAAATGGAGGAGGAAGAGACAATAGAGCAAACCACGAAGGGCAAAATGAAAGAGGGGATAGAGAAAGGGGATTTTCAGTTTTGTGGTTAAGTGATATTAGAATTACTCCATAGAACAAGATTTTGCACCAACAAATTCTTGGGGGAATAAAACAGTCATATATCTTAAAAGAACATGTTAAAGGGGAAAATGGTAGCGAATTTTTCTACCTGCTACCACTGAGGTGTCTGATTTGTGATACTTCTTATAGAATACCATAGACAAACAAAATCAAACCTCTCTACCGGTATTTCTCTCTGAAACGATCTGACGTAAATCGATTTTCTTACACAAATCCAATGAAAGATATGTTTCTAGGAAACTCTATTTCCCCCAGGGCTTTTCTTGGTTTTCTCTATGTTTCCCCTCTTCATCTTCATTACTCTTTCTACTTCCTATAGTTATTTGTCTCTCCTCTTCCCCCTGGTTTATCTCTCTATTCCTTTATCATCATAAAAGTTAAGTAAATATGATGCTTGGCTGGGAACAATGGCCCTCCTTGCCTGTCATCTGACCCCAGAGGGTCAGGAAGTCATGTCTGGTACTAGGGCAGTAAAGTTAGGTATCTATATTCCTCCTCCTTGCTACATTCCCCTTTTCCCAACCATGACTTTTCTGCCAAGAACCCTCTCTTCAATGCCTAATTTCTTCTATCCACAAGTTTTTATGAAGTAATCTGCCTTGATCCTAAGTATGCCCATTCACTTACCTTCCCTATGACCCCAAGGCAATTGACCAACTATTCATATCTTAGCTATACTATTATTTGCCCTTAATAATAATAATAGCAAGCATTTATATAACTACTTAGAATCTCAAATTTTTATATCTCAAATATTATATCATTTTATTCTCACAACAAACCTAGAAAATAAGTGCCATTATTATCCCCATTTACAGATGAGGAAACTGAGGCAGTGTTTAAATTATTTGCCCAAGGTCACATAGTTAATAAGTGGCTGAAACTGAATTTCAACTCAGTTCTTTCTGACTCCAGGTCCAGCATTCTATCCACTATGCCTCCTAATTGCCCCATATAAGAACTTGGGAGAGTCAAGAGTAACTTCTGCCTTTTCTAAGTGAAATTTTTTTCCATTCGTTATATCAGTGGAAAAATACCAGGTGAGGAAACAGATTCTAATATTTTCCACTTATTTATTGAATGTCTCTGGGCAAGTCACGTAGACTTCCTAGGCTTCATTCAGAGTTTTCGTCTATTAAGCAGGAATCAT
Source organism: Notamacropus eugenii (assembly GCF_028372415.1). Classification (NCBI taxonomy): domain Eukaryota; kingdom Metazoa; phylum Chordata; class Mammalia; order Diprotodontia; family Macropodidae; genus Notamacropus; species Notamacropus eugenii. Next base: position 403,556,245 of record NC_092873.1, read on the forward strand.
ATTACTTCCCCATATGGGATGTTGTGGGAATAGAGGAAACAATAAATTTCAAAGAGCTTTGAAAACATTAAAAGCCTTATAAAAATATGTTATCACAATTTGGGGAACTTATGATCAAATCCTACATGTTTCTCTCTTTCTTCCCAGAGATACAAATAGAAATATTTTTACCCAGAGGAAAAAAATATTTGTGGGAGTAGATGCAGGCAGTAACAGAACAGACAATAATCTCACTGTAAATAAAATAATACTTGGAGAGGAGGAAGTCTAACTTTTGCCCCAGTGAGCAAGAATTGGGGAAAGGCTGGTCCCATAACAGAAAACAGATAGCACCAAGACTCTAGTAGGAATGGCAGGGGTACTTACACAACATTTGTAGTACGGGCAGAGAAGGATTTTGAGGTCAAGTGCAAGGACATTACTGTTGGAGAAGGAAGCACTTACCCAATGAAGAACTGAATTCTGAGCCTGATGGATGTCAGTTCTGACATGCAAAACCCATTTGTCCCATTCTGGTTATGGCTATGCTTTTTCTAATACATATGCTTCAACTGGGAATGACATTGACATGGCTCACTTTAATTCAAGATCATCTATCAAGCACCTATCATGGGTGTAAGGCACTGTGCTGGGCACTAAGGATCCAAAGATGAGAAGAAAAACAGTTCCTGCTCTCAAGGAGCTTAGATTTTACTAGAGGGATGCAACACACAAACCAGCCAGTCTGTACATGATCATTGGAGGAGGAGGAGGAGGAGGAGGAGGAGGAGGAGGAGGAGGAGGAGGAGGAGGAGGAGGAGGAGGAGGAGGAGGAGGAGGAGGATGAGGAGGAGGAGGAGGAGGAGGAGGAAGAGGAGGAGGAGGAGGAGGAAATGAGAGCAAGCATTAACAACTAAGGGGATCAGGAAGGGCTTTCCTGTAAGTAGGTGGTGCCTGAACTGATCCTATGAGGCAGAGTCAAGGAGGGAGAGCATTCCAAGCATGGACTGCAGTCTGAGCATGTAAGCCTAAGCAGCCCAACTTCGAGAAGAGAGTGATGCTAAACTCCCAATTTGTAAAGGAAGAATTTAGCCAAGCAAAGCCACTGCAGTAATGTTCACAGAGGAGAAATGGGGAGGTGAAGGTGGGTCATTGGGAAGCAGACAGAAGAGGGGGAATCCTTCAGGCAAATCAGAACTATTAATGTGGTTGCCACCAGACAAGCTTTTGACAGAATCCAGAGGGCAGCTTACCACACTGAAATTATCTTTGTCACAGATGAGAAAAGTGGATTGTCAAGTCTTAGAATACAGGAAGGAGATATCATATATTTATCCTTCTCCTCTTATATCTCCTCTTCCTTCTCCTCCTCATAATAATAGATATAAATATAATACCTATTATAACTAACAGTTACATATTGCTTTCTATGTGCCAGGTACTATACTAAGTGCTTTACAACTATTATCTCATTTGATCCTTACAATAACTTTGGAAGGTAGGTGCTATTATTGTTTCCATTTTAAAGATAAGGAAACTGAGGCAAATAAAAGTTAAATGACTTACTCAGGATTATACAAGTAGTGTTTGAGGCCAGACTTGAACACTGGTCTTCCTGGGTCCAGCACTCTGAACATTGTAGCACCTAGCTACCCCTAATAAAGCTAACGTTGATATAACACTACACAAATATGACCTTGTTTGATTCTTACAACACTGTGAGGTAAGTGCTCTCATTAATAACATTTTATTGGTAATTAAACAGATGCTGACAGAGGTTAAGTGATTTCTCTAAGGTCTCACAGCTAATAAGTATCTGAGGCAGAATTTGAACTCAGGTCTTTCTGACAACTGTAGCACACTATCCACTATGCTATGCAGCTGTGTGACTCTATTATCTTTACTCTATAGCACCCCATTGCCCCAGGTCATTGCCCTGATCAAAATGGGAATTCAGGAAATGCTGATAGCTACCTTTAATAACATTTGAAGAACTTGTCCAGATCAGTAGCATAAAGGCAAGGAAAAAGGAAGCTGATGGATTTGGCTTGGCCTTCTCAAGGGTTCACTTTCCACCCAGTAAGGGAAGATTTTTCCACTCAAATTTCCTTGGGTTTTGATTATCCCTAAACCCATATTTCCTGAATGTGAAACCATTTTTATTCTTTCTGAGGAAGAGAATGTGGGCCAAATCCCTGCTCCTAGGCTATAATTTCTATTCTGTTCCCAGTGATTCGATATTCAATCTCTGTATTGATTATCTTTATTTTCGTTGTGAACAGTGGTGCTAAAAATAGAAGAGAAAAGCAATTCAGGGAAAACAAATCAAACCTCCCCATGCCTAAGCCATACTGATCAGGCTCATTTCATTAAGGAAAGCTAGCCAGCGACAGCAGTGGATATCATGAGCCCAGCCCAACTGGTATCAGAAACAAAAACAACTTTCTCCATTTAGAGAGGTGTTTCACACAGTGGAAGAGATAGTCAGAAAAACATTGTTGGGAAGATGTGTGATAGGGAGTAAAAATCATTTTCCAAAATAGTTAAGTTCTTCTGAAACAGACACTTATAGCCAAGATGGTTGTTGCATATCTTTCTGAAAATATATTAACTCCCTCAGGTCATGGGGGAACATTTAATTATATTATATGATAAGAGCTATTCTATTGTTCTTCCAAGAATTAAATAATAGATAGCAAATGAGACTTTTGACTTTTGTTTCCTTTGTAAGAAAACATACACACACACAGACACACACATACACATATGTGTATACATACACACATATGTGTGTGTCTGCGTGTGTGTGTTGGTTGAGAAGAATGAAAAGTCTGAGAGATGTAGTTTCTGGGTAATTAATAATCAGTTTGTTAATTAGGCTTACAAAAAATCAATAAATTGAGACCAGTGGTCTCTCTCATAACCAAAGAGTCCACATGAAGGTCGATGAATATTTAAATACCTTTGGAAAAAAATGTGTCCCTGATAGATGAAAATCAACTCTGATTGGTTAAAAATTAATGAGAGAATGAATATTATAATGAGAGGTGAACTTTTTCTAATGAGAGGCTAAGGTATGTGATTTTGATCATGTCAGCACTCCTAGATCATTCCACCTCTAGCAATCTGTATAAAAGAATCTATTCTCCACCCAGCCCTACCCAAGTTAAACAACTACACTAAGAGTTACAATAAGAATTCTACCTAGATTAGATGGTACGGACTGGGGGAATTTGGGGGCAAGGTCAGAAATGTCATGGGAGACTGAGCTTTGAATGGGGAAGTAAAAAGAGGATCTTTGGATCCCGTCTATAAAATCAGTTATTAATATAATAAGAAAATAATCATTTTTCTCAGTAAGTATATATATGTGTGTGTGTGTGTGTGTGTGTATACAGAGGTATATGTGTGTGTTTATATGTAAATACATATAAACACACACATACATGCACACATATACAAATGTATAATTATATATGTGTGTGCATATGTGTGTATGTGTATATGTATACATATTTACATACACATATATGTTGTCTAAGTCTATAGACACAATTTATAGGTTATCATGCATAGAAATCTGAAGTCTCTCCCCAACCCACCTGCCCCTTCTCCTGCAGAGAATGGGAAAAGAGCCTTCTCAGAGTTACTAGCTGAGGTGAGTAGTAAATAGAATCCAGGCTGCCCAAGGGAGATCTCGTCTAGTTTCCAAGATGAGTATTAGGCTAGAATTATATCTATGTGCTTCAAATATCTATGGTTTAGGTGTACAATGATGAGGTTCAGAAAGAAAGTTATTTCCCTAATTACTCGTAAGGGCTAGAGTAGCCCTTAGCTTAGACTCACCAGTTCAGCCAATTCTCACCAAATACTGGTTACCAAAAAAAAAAAAAGATTCTCACAAAATGTGAATACTGAGAATTTATCCAAGCACAAAGAAATTAAAGTTCTTCAGATTAGAATAAATTAAAGATTACATAATAGTAAATAAGATCTTCATCTGAGAGATAAGATCTCAGCTCAAATCAGGAGAGTGGTAACGCTATCACTTAGGAGGGATTCCTTTTCAGCAGTAGAAAGCCCTAGAGGTCAAAAGACGTGATGGTGCCAGCTCTCATACAAATCAGTGTCTCTGAGGGCTTCAAGCCGCCATTCATTTTCATTAGTCCTGTGTAGTCTTCCCTAATTACATTGGTCCACACCTAAAATTTATCTCTACCTCTCCTTGTACATCCCAACTCAAGTGAAAACCTATCATGCAATAGACTCAGTAAGTACAAATTGATTCATTGACTCTTCATTGCCTAACGTTTTAAGTTCATGTTGGAGGGAAAGAGGCAAATGGGAGAAAATTCACATTTTGTTGCCCTGCGCTTACTATGCTCTCCCGGTCCTAGCCCCTATTATTGCTATTCTGCTATGCAGCTGTACCTGTCCCTTTCCTTTTTTCTTGCTCCCCTAGAAGTTCAGTCATGGTCTAAGTTTTTGGTGGATTGAACAATGTCTGAAGTTAGCTGCTCATCATTGTGCCTTCATTTATAGTTGTGTCTTAATTTGTAGCTCCTTGGTGGAGATCATTTACTAAGTGCCATCCTTGTGTCCTGAAAACTTTTCCAAGGTGAGAAGCTGACTCTCCGAATTGGTTCAGAGAGTACAGCATAGCTCAGCCAAGAAAAACCCAAAATAATGGGTGTGGTCTACTGACCATGAATTAATTCAAAAATCATCTATAGCGCAGCCAGACAGAAAGGTGGTGCAGTGAATAGTGTTGGTTTTAGAGTCAGAAACCCTCAGTTCAGATTTTGCCTTGGATACTTCATATCCCTGTGACTTTGGGTAAGAAACTTAACCTCTCTCCACTTCAGTTCCCTCATCCGTAAAAATAGCGATGATGATAACATCCATTTTGCAAGACTGTGTGAATCATTTGATCCAGATATCTTATCTGACATAATATAATGCACTTCACAAAACCTTAAGGTACTATCTAAATGTCAAATATCATCACACACACACACACACACACACACACACTTAGAGGCACACATATTAACAAAACAGAAGAAATAAGCATAATTCACATCCTCTTCTTCCTGGAGAATCTATCATTCCTATTTTTTAAGATATGCATATCTATTTACTATATACCCCACTGGAATATGAACTCCTTGTAAGGGGAAACTGTTTTTGCCCTTTTTTGTATCCATAACTTTAGCACACTGCCTGGCTTTTAGCAAATACCTAATAAATGCTTGTTGACTGACTAAATCATTTGATACACATTTATTAAGCATCGGCGATATGTCAGGCTCTGTTCTAGGCAATGTGAATAAAAATATGAAAGCAAAGTAATCCCCTTTTCCAGGGGTTTACCTTATACTGGGGGATGCAACTTGTTAAAAGAGAAATAAATAATGGATAAATATAAAACCAATATAAGGCAATGGGAGAGGAGGAGAGAGGGAACAAGCATTTATTAAGCACCTAATATATGCTGGGCACTCTGCTAAGCACTTCATATCTCATTTGATCCTCACAACATCCCAGGGATGTAGGTGCCATTACTGAAGTTGAGTCTTCCTGAATCCACTCCCAGAACTCCAACCACTATGCCACTAGTTGCCCTCAGTGTATTAACCACAGGGGGACAGGATGGCATCAGGAAAGCCCTACTGAAGGATGTGGCAACTGAACAAAGCCTTGAAGAGATTTATGAATTCCAAGAAGAGATGGTGAGGTACAGAAGCATTTCAGATATGTGGGACAACCTTTGCAAAGGCATGAAGATGGGAAATTAAATGTCAGGCAGTGAGAACAATAAATAGGTCAGTGTGGAATAAAACTATCTAAAAATCACAGGAAAAAAAGAGTCGCTGGCCACCAAATTGTGACATTACTTCAAATAGAATAGCTGCTTCTTGATTAAAAATTAAAATAATTAAGTAATTGAAATAAAATTAAAATGAAAAATGATCCTAGATCCCAGATGAGCCAGTTAACAAGATTTTAATGTTTTAACCTCCCTCAAAAAACTCTGACCCGCCTCCATCCTTTTCAAAAGGTAAGGGCATCATTATCTAATATCATGGTTTTTTTTAGTATTGGAAAAAGCAGTCATAAGAAGTCTTTAAAATATTATACAGATAGAAGAAAAGACTAGCACAGTGCTTGCCTGTGTCTTATGGACCTAAAGAAAGGAAATGTTAACTTTTTTCTTTCTTTTTTTTATTCAAGTAAAAATAAAAATGGCAGTCCAGAAGAGTTTACTCCACAAACCAGATATACAGCCTGTTTATTTGTGCTATGCAACAGGCCTAGAAGGATAGACCAACCTGTATCCCAGAAACAAACTCAGATAGAGATTCTAATAGAGTTCAGAAATGTGTCACTGGGGGAACTTAGCCATAGCTGGAGAGGAATACATGGTAATGCTATTTTTTTCTCTTTCTGTTTCATAGCTGTAGCCATGTTTCAGGATGCTATTTTAGCTCACATTTCTAATGAACTTTAAAACTTACGAACCCCATTCTTCTGCCCAATCTAATGAGGGAGATAGCAGAAGTATTATTATCTCCATTTTATGGAGAAGGAAACTGAGGTTTATGGAAAAGAAATGAATTAGCTAATGGCATCAGTTCAGAAGAATTAGACAATCTGGCCTTCTCCTAGCTCCAAGTCTAGCACTCTTTTCTCTGTACCATGCTGCTTCCCTCTCTACTCCAATCTATTGTCCATTTAGCTGCCAAATTGATTTTCCTAAAGCACTGTCATCTCTTATTCAATAAATGTCAGTAACTGCCTATTACCTCTGTGTTGTTGTTGTTCCTGAGTCATTTTCAGTCATGTCCAACTCTTTGTGACCCCGTGCGAGGTTTTCTTGACAAAGACACTAGAGTGGTTTGCCATTTCCTTCTCTAGCTCTTTTTACAGATGAGGAAACTGAGGCAAACAGGGTTAAGTGACTTGCCTGGGGTCACATCGCTACTAAACTAGTAAGAGGCCAGATTTGAAATAAAAAAGATGAGTCTTCCTAAACCCAAGCCTGAAATTCTATCCACTGTGCTACCTAGCTCCATAATCAAATATAAAATCCTTCACTTGCCTTTAAAAGCTTTTCACTACCTGCCACTCCTACCTTTCTGGTCTTCTTACACTTACTCCCCACCATGAACCCTGAGATCCAGTGACATTGGTCTCCTTGCTATTCCTAACACATAACACTTCATCTCCTGTGTTATCTCTCATGTCTGGAATGCTCTCCCTCCTCATCTCTGCCTCCTAGTTTCCTAGGCTTTGATCAGATCTTGACTAAAGTTCCAAAAAGTCTTTCCACATCCTCCTTAATCTTAGTACCTTCCTCTGATATTACCTTCAATTTATCCTCTCTCTGTAAGTGTGGATATGTGTGTGTAGTTTGTTTACACATGGTTGTTTGCATGTGGTCACCCCCCACCGGACTGTGAATTCCTTCAGAAAAGGGATTATCACCTTTCTTCATACCCACCAAGCATAATGCCATTGTAAGTACTTAAGAAGTTCCATGACTGACTGATTGCATCTCAGTTACAACCTCTTTGTTAAAGACTTTACTTGAGATTTTCTTAACTTTTTCTATGTGAAACTAGAGAATGTATATGGGCGTGTGTGTGAGTTTAAGAGAAAGAGAGAGAGAGAGAGAGAGAGAGAGAGAGAGAGAGAGAGAGAGAGAGAGAGAGAGAGAGAGATCAGGAAGAAAGGGAGTTCTTTCTATCTGTAGCCTCCATACAAGACTTCAGATAGAATATAAAGTTTAGAGCTTGGAAGGACCTTAGAATTCATGGAGTCCAACTCCTTCATTTTACAGACGAGGAAACAGAATCCCAAGAGGTTAAGTGACTTGCCCTGGGTTACAGAGATGGTAAATGTCATTTGTCTCTAAGTAAATTTCATATTGTTATATTTTGTCCCTGAGAACTTTTTGGATCCAAGTTCTGTTATACTCACATGTTAGCTATTAATCCCAGCTTTGTGTCATTTGCATTTTGAAAAGTATTGCCATTCAAGTCACCGAGGAAAAGTGTGAGCAGCCAAATACAGATTCCTTGGTACAGTACATCAAAGGCCTCCTTCCAAGTTGACATTGGACTATTGATGACCCCTCTTTGCGTGAGCCCTCTCAACCTGGGCCAAATTCACCTAATTGTGCTATTATTTGTTATTATTTAGCCTACCCTTCACCATCTTGTTTACCATAATATTGTGTAAAATTCATCAAATGTTTTGAATAATAAAAAAGGTAAATTATATCTGCAGGAAACGGACAAACATTGATTGGATTTCTGGGGCCCATTTCTTTTTCTGGAATACTATTGAGTATGGAGATAATGGAGGGATAAACAACCAGTGGTAGAAGTCTGCAAATTCCAGGAAGCACCAGAATTTTCTCCCCATTGTTTGATTTGGACATGTGTAGATAAAGTCCAGTTCTGATGTAAGTCACCTTACGTACTTCTATCTGAAGTCTTGAAGCTAGCAATTGTTTTCTATGAAGAAAATCAGTAGATTTTCCTTGAGTACCAACTCAATATGAACCAGCAGTGTTACATGACTCAAAATGAGTAGCACCATCTTAGGCTGCATTAGTTTCAGGCCTACGTAGAGAATAATGTCACTATACTACGCACTGGTCAGATTACATCTGCACTAGTGTACTCAGTGCCCAGAGAACAACCAGCATGGTGACGTTTTGAGATCTCATCCTGAAGGATCAATGAAAGGAACCAGGAAGGTTTAAGTAGGAGAAAGGAAAACAAACTTGTTGATATAATGGCCATTTATAAGAATTTGAAAGAACTGATAAACAGAACTATGTGCAGAATGATTTTATGTGTGTGTGTGTGTGTGTGTGTGTATGTGTGTAATGTATATGTGTGTGCAGAGATATAGATACAGATGACAAGTAAAGTAGGATCTTTCACAATTTTTGTTTTAGTATAATCAAGTGCCTCTGATTGAATCTTGTCTTTATCAACCAAGAGTCTTTACTAGGAGTATCCAGTTCCAACTTCAGGGAGCTGGCCTTCATTTGCCAACCTTGTTTCACTCAGGGCTGCTGTTTGGATGCAATACTGTTGAGTTCTCTTACAACAAGAGCAGTTCTTCTTTCAGGTCTACTGGATTTTGTGTTGTCTATTAGTGTGCACACGTTCCATGGGCCAATGGTGAATGGAATCATCTTTGCAGATGTTTTCGTGCATTTCTTTGTGTTTCAATTGCATAGTGGGATTCTCTGCCTGCCATGGCAACCAGGCCAGGGTTGGGTAAGTAGGCAATGTTTAGGGCACCTTTTCTAGCCCCTTTCCTTACACCAGGAGGTGAGCAGTCCAATCCTTAAAAGGCTGTTCAGACACCCATGGGGCTGCCAAGTCCCATTACTGCTTCCAGTGAGAAACAACCCTATGGCCTGGGCTGTTTTGTATACTGTGGATAAGTTCACTTACCTTGGTAGTGTACTTTCTAGGGGTGTACACATTGATGTGTACACATTGACAATGAGGTTGATGCATGAATTTCCAGAGATAGCTCAGTGTTTGGGAGGCTCCAAAGAAAAGTTTAGGAGAGAAGAGGTATTAGACTGACTACCAAACTGCAGGTCTACAGAGCTTTTGTGCTGACCTCATTGTTGTATGCTTGTGAAACATGGACAGTCTATCAGCGTCATGCCAGGAAACTGAATCGCTTTCATTTGAACTCTTAGGAAGATTTTGAGGATCACCTGGCAGGATAAGGTACCAGACACTGAAGTCCTTGCTCAAGCTGAACTGCCAAGCATTCACCCTATGCTTCAAAGAACACAACTCCAATGGGCTGGCTACGTTATTCAAATGCAAAATGTATGCTCACCAAAAGGATTATTTATGGAGAACTCACATGGGGCAGGTGATCACATGGTGGTCAGAAGAAGAGATCCAAGGACACTCTCAAGAACTTTGGATTTGACTGTGCAACACTGGAGACGCTGGCACAGCCCGTCCACATCAGCAAAGGTGCTGTGCTTTATGAGCAAAGCAAAATTGAGACAGCCCAAAGGAAATATAGAATGCTCAGATTTGGAGTAACCACCCCAAATATTCTCGTGGACTCTTTGTGCCCAATCTGTGGTAGAGCATTCCAAGCTTGGATTGGTCTGATTAGCCACAGTCATACACATTGAAATTTCACTTTCTTATGGTGATGTCATTTTGGTCCTCTTCAAGAACGAAGGACAACACAACCAACTAGGAGTAAAGTATAGAAACAAGTTTCTTTAACTAGAAACAGTATATGTGTTTGTATTGTTAATTATTTTAATGTGATTAAAGATCTTCCCCACCCATTAATGGGTCTGCCCATTAAGGGGAGTTTGTAGGAAGGTCCACACCTTTGTCAAGTTTCTAATGAGGCATTAGTTCTTAAGGGTGGTGATACCCTCTGGCTCTAAAAAATGTATAAATACTCTGCGGGTGAGGTTTTATTTGGGGCTTACTGACTAGAAATATTTTGTTTGGCTGGACAGGACTCTGGGAAGTTGGAGAAGTTGCTAAGGAGCTCCCCCAGCTTTGAAAACCCAGATGTTAGTGCTTCTCTCTCTGGTAACTATGAATGTATGGTCAGGAAGTCACATCTGTCTGTTGATTTGTGATGTATATATTTCTTACTATCAGACAGTTTGGAAGCACTGTCTGTTGATTCAGATTTCTCTGTATTTTCTCTGAAGTTCAGGGTGCTCACTTTTTCCCCTGAACTAAGTGAATGATGCATGTGCTTGATTAAAGTGACTGTTGACCCCTCAAAATTTGCTTTCCTTCTAAAAATGCAGATCTAAAAAGCTGTGACAGCAGGCCCCCCTGTGTATGTTGGGGTGCTCACTGTTAAAATATATGAATATGTATATGTATGTGTATGCATATTGGTGTGTATGTGTTGTGTGTGTGTAATGTTTGTATTTAATGGTAGCCATCCCTGGGGGGGAGGGGAAAGAAGGAAAACAAGTTATATGATAACTTTAATGTATATTCAAAAGGACTGGTAAGTTGTACATAATAGATTTGCTGTTTGATGTGGAATCATTTTTTTTTTCTATTCTACAATGTTATGGAAATGCTTCATTTCTTAAGTTCAGAATAAAATAAATATTTTTTTGAAAAAGAAAAGTTATCATGATAAAAAAAAGGATTAGACTTGTTCTGCTGAGAGTAAAATGCTGTCAGAAATGAGTGAGAAGCAACTAGGTGGTTCAATGGCTAGAGCTCTGGCACTCAGATCAGGAGAATTTAAGATTAAATCTAGCCTTAGACATTTACTAACTGAGTGACTCCAGGCAAGTGACTTAACCTCTTTTTCCTCAGCTCCTCCATCTATAAAAAGAGGATGATAATAACTCTCAGAGTTGTAAGGAGAAATGGAGGTGTTTGTATAATGCATAGCCAATTTTAAAGAACTATACGAATGTTAGATTCTATTATTAATAGTTTCCAAAATGACAGATTTAGGCTCAACGTGAATAGGGTGTAATGACCAAAGCAGCAAGAGGTTAACTGTATCTGATGAGTCAGCCTGACAGGACATTTATTCAGGTTTGAGGCAAGGAAGGAGCCCACTCTTTGCCGTGTCATCAATTAAGACTGTTTATAGACAAGGCTACTCAGCAAAGCTATGTATACTTCATAGTGTAATCACCTCTGGTTCCAGATTGCCAGACTATCACAGTAATAATAGCAATCACCGCCAAGCCACATATCTGGCACGTTCACTTTCCAGTGTCCCTGCATTTTATGAACTGCATTCATAAGACATGACTATTGACATGGAAAATGCTTTGCCTATAGCATGGTTGGTTCTCTTTCACTGAGGTTTTCATCTAAAGGTAAAGTTCTGTTCTCAAATGGCCATAGAAAATAAATTTACTGTCCTGAATTCAGCTTGCTAGCACAGATGATTGATTCATACACCTTATGCAACCTTCACTGTTGACACGTAATAGGTTCAATTTCCATTCTGGAAACTTCATACCATTAATTCATCATCCAAATTGCCCATTTACAACATATTAAGATCTTTCATTTCAAGTTGATTCGGGTTGAACTTGGCTAATAAAATGGCGGTTCATTTTTTTTTAAGAAAATGCTCTATAAATCCATAACCATGGCCTTGAGTTAGAAAGCTTAATAAACAAACATTAAAACTCTGAGAGAGGACATGAACATTTAGAAGAGCTATTTCCTCAACTGCATTAAAGTTCTTATCAGAAAAAGTCTCTAATAAAGGCAATGTGTGAGCTAATTGGTAGACTATGAAAAAGCAAAGTTTGATGTTACTGTAGTCCCTTTTCTTGAAGCAGTACTCTAACTAGGGAAACACGGGACAAATAGGGCTTTTCTTCCAAGACACTAATATCTGGGGGAAATATTTTGCCCCACGGTAAACTTTACACATATGCCTCTCCCTCATACTGATCTAAACAAAACTCCCCTCAGGAAGCCATTGCTGTGGCACTCCTCCCCAAACTTACCCTCCTCCCTGACTCCTGAGTGGGAAGGGACCAGACCATTTCCTTTCTTGGCACAATTATATCCCCAAATATTCTGTGCAACAACTGGATCCCTCCACCACCTTAACATATCAAATGTTTTTCGTTATAGTTAGAGGGGAAAAAAGTTAGAACTCTTCTCTGCAGTGCTGAATATCATTAACCACATCAAAACTTCTCTCTTCCTTAAGCTTGAGACAAAAATGTGAATAATCTATATTTTTCCACACACACCCCCTCCACTAGGGAGCTTGTACATAATAACATGTGTCAGCAAATCAAGTGAAGATCTGGGAAAGAAAGTTCTTGTCTGAATCCAAAAGGCAGAGTTTGGTTTCCTTTTCCAGCCATGAAGAGCGGGGAACCTTTAAATAACATACCTCACCTTTCTCAAAAAATAAAACCTAAATCCCTTTCCTGTCTCCCAGACCTACAGGCATTAAAAAGCCATAAAGGCTTCCATTTATCTATCTTTTAAGTAACCAGCTGCATTTGTCCCTCTTTGGTCTATTGGAGTTTCCCAGACAATATTTCTGATGTGAAATCCCTAGCTGCATATTATTTGGTAAAATAGTAGAGTATTTCTATACTTTTTCATGTGCACCAATGGTTGCTTTAAGAAACTTGTCTTAGGATTCTTGTTTAAGGCTCCTTCCAAGGAGAAGAAATTTGGCCTCTCAGTGGAGGAGGAAGGGAGTGGAGGGTCTGGAGGCAAGCCAATGCTTGAATCACTAGCACCTGGGCTTGAGAAACCTCTGAAGTGCCAGATTTTCTTTTTATCCCAAGCATGTGAATTTATTCTGATTAACTAAAGATGTTATCTGTTCAGAAGACACCAACCTTTTGCCCTTAACTTGATTCCAAACTGCTTATTTTCGCAGGAGAACTCAACTACAGGGTCTGACAGCACATGATGTGCTCATTCTCACAATTTTAACAGTCAAAGGTGAAAATTAAAGAATGTCACTTAAACGTTGACCTATAAAGAAAAAGAATAATTATGCTGCATCGAGCTTATGTTGTGAAAGGCAGCAAAAGCCCAAAGAAGAAAAAAATCAGTATAGGTTTGGATGTAAATAAAATATCTTTCAATATAATAATAACAAAAATAGCTAACATTTATATAGTGTTAACTATGTGCCAAGTACTGTGCTAAGCACTTTACTACTACTACTACTACTACCACTACCCCTACTACTTTTACTACCACTACTACTGCTACCACTACTACTGCTTGTACTAGCACTACTACTTTTACTACAACTACTTCTACTAATAAGAACAACAAAAATATTTGATATTTATATAGTGTTTACTATGTGTCAAGTACTGTGCTAAGAATTTTACAATTATTATCTCATTTGATATTTACAATAACCCTAGGAGAGAGGTGGTGTTATTATCTTCATTTTACAGATGAGGAAACTGAGCCATACAAATGAAGTGACTTGCCCAAGGTCACACAGTTAGTAAGTGTCTGAGGCTAGATTTCATCTCAGGTCTTCCTAACTCCAAGCCTGGCACTCTATCCAATGTGGCCCCTAGTTGCTCATATGTTTTCAAAATTTTCAAGGAAAACTTCACTAATTTAGGAAAACCTCTATGAATTTGTGAAAACTTTAAACTATTGCTATTTCTACAAAAGAAATGCAGTTAATTTTTAAGTACATGTCATAACTAGAACTAGGATAACCAACTAGGAGTGTATGTGGTGCTGTGGATAGAATACTAGAGCTGGATGTCTCAGAAACTCAATTTGTGACTGTGCAAGTCATTCAATCTCTATTTACCTCAGTTTCCTCACCTGTAATATAGGGAGAATAACAGCACCTATCTCCCATAGTTGTGAAAATCAAATGAGATAGTTGTAAAGCACAGTTATTATTATTTGCCTGTAGAATATAAGTTCCTTGCAGTCAAGGACTGTTTTATTTTTATCTTTATGACCCCAGTTCCTAATGCAAAGCCTTCTACATATTCAAATGTTTAACAAATGTTTATTGAATTAAATTTAATAAGTTGTCTCAGATAATGTACTCAAATAAATAAAAATAGGATTTTAGTCCATCAGTAGCTATAAGCATGTATTTGAATATTTCTAAAACATTTGAGAAATACTGGAAAAAGTTAAGTAACTTATCAAATATCCCAAATCTAATTTATGCTATTAATTCACTTAGTAAGTCCTCTCTTCATAGGAAGGGCCAAGGTTAAGATCAACCAGCCCTCGTCTGTATTATTAGGAATTCCAAATTAATGGAATTCAAATTAACAAAGTTTTACACTAGAAACAACTTGCCGTAATTCCCTCTTCTTCCCTTCCCTCCACATCCTTTCAAGGAAAAAATGAACAGAGCTATTATCTTCCAGTCACAGTGATTTCCACATATTGGCTCTGGGTACATTTAGAACCTGTTTCGCATCCATTTGCTTCTCTCTCCATAAAAATCCCTGAAGGCTGTGTCATAAACTAAAGCTTTTTGAAACATGCTTCCACAGCTTGAAGGTAAGGTGATGTTTCTCAGGAAGTCATTGCCTATTTCTCTTCTATCACAGGCAAACATTCACCATAAATTGTAAGAATATTAGAGTTCAAAAGCAAAAAGATAAATGGGAAAAATTTCTGAGGTGGCAATTTTATTTTGTTTGTAGAGGTATTTTGAAACGTTGGGATTCAATAATACATTTAGAAAAATTGAAAGAATAAGCCCTGACACTTTTCAACTTTTTCCTTCTGTGAAAATGTAATGTTAGAAAAAACAGAAGTTATATGAAGTTTTAAAAGTTACTTGCCTCATGAGTACATATATGTGTGTGTGTGTGTGTGTGTGTGTGTGTGTATGTATGTATGTATAGGCATTTTTGGAAGTAGATTTTATTTATTTGATACCTACAGAATATAATATTTAAAATATGAGAATAAATATTTTCGAAATATACCACTGAGATCTTGCCACCAAAAGGATTTGTTTCATTAGATTGTATAAAGGAAAGAGGGCTGAAATTGCCATCCATCAACAAGCATTTATTGATCACCTGCTATGTGCCTATCACTATGCTAGGTGCTGAGTATACAAAGAGAAAATGAAACAATTCTTTCCTTTGACGAGCCAATATTCTGCCAAGGAAGGCAAGAAGTACATAAAAAAGGGACACAAAATAGATACATGGTGTTGAAGTGCAAGGATAGGATATTAGTAATTGCAAAGCATCAGTAAAGGTTTCATCTAGAAGCACTTAAGCTACATCTTAGAGGAATCCAGGGATTCTAAAAGGCAGAGGCAAAGAGTAAATACATTTGAGGCATGAGGGATGCCCAATGTAAAGGCACACTGACAAGAAATGGAATGTCACATATAAGAAACAACGAGAAGGCTGACTGCAATGGACTATAGAACACGTGAAAGGGAGTGTATCAGCAAGCACACAGACACACATCCAGGATGGCCTGCTGGACAGGTTCTTAGATCTACTTTTCTAAAAGGAAAACAACTTTTGAAGGGTCAACAATCTTCTTCAATCACATATACCAACAGAGAAAATACAGAGAAATAAAGACCAAGAGACAGGACTTCTAATTGCCTGACCATAAGCAATACATACATCATGGATCAACGGACAGATCCAACTGTCTGACCATTACATACAAACATAGTTACCACTAACATCTGAGTTTTCAAAGCCTGGGGGCTCCTTAAGAGGTACCTAGAGTCTTATCTGGCACATAACCTTCTTTCAAAGAGTAAGCCCCCAAAGCAAAACCTTACCTCATACTACACACACACACACACACACACACACACACACACACACACAAAACAAACCTCTAATCAAGCTTCCCTTACTGGCCTCCACCTGAAGACTATTAATGAGTGGGGAACAGTTTTAACTCTCATTGCCTGCAGTTGTTTACATTACAGGGAGTAGCATGAAATAGGCTGTATGGTCAATCAATTAATAAGCATTTATTAAGTGCCTACTATGTGCCAGGCACTGTGTTAAGTACTGGGGATACAAAAAGACGAAAAAAATAGTCCCTGCCCTCAAAGAGCTCACAGCTTAATAGGGAGGGAGAACAACAAATATATAAAAACAACCTATAAGATGAATAGAAAATAGTTTAGACAGAGAAGGTGCTAGAATTTAGAGGGACTAGGAAAGGCCTCCTATAGAAGATGGGATTTTGGTTGGCACTTAAAGGAATCTAGGATAACCAGTAGGGTAAAGATAAGGAGGAAAAACCTTGAAGGCACAGAGGAAAGTGAGAGAAAATGCTTTCAACTAATTGTTGTGTTTGTCCTTCGATTTTGAAGAGGACCATGACATTAGGGACATGAAGACATGACTTGCAGTTGACTTTGATTTGAATGAGAGAATGTTGTTCGAGGTCACAAACCTCACTTTCTCCTCCAGAGCCATCTGGGTCCAGTGGCCAGATGTTCATCAGGATGACTGGAGATGGCTCAGGATGCCATGAGAGACCCTGGCCCTTTTTAGGCTAAGGCCTTTTCAGGTTCTTACTTTGAATGAGGCAGCACCCGTTCAGCAAATAGACCTCTTTAAGAAATGAGACATGAGATGGTCCCTTTAATTTAAAAAAAATCAAATTGGGAGGGGAAGACCCTCAGAGTTGCTGCTTAAAAGAGAAACAGTCACTATTGACATCCATATAGGAGGTAGGAGGAATGTCTACCAGGATCTCCCACCTTGTTGGCTAGGCTAGTCATTTTCCTTAAATGTTTTTGAAAGTATCCTTAAGATTTAACTGGTTTGAGATACTGAACACTAGGGCTATTGATATAACTTCCTGGTCACCTGAGTATGAAAAAGATAGGACACAAATAGGTGGTGAAAATACAGTTTCTGTACCTTGGGTGCAGGCATCATTTGCTACTGGAAAGCCATGGGAGATGGAGGGCCAGGGAGTTGTTCTGTTTTTGGTCTGCTCCATCTGTAACAAGACAGCCTCAAGAGTTGACATCTATAGCTTTACCTCTGGATTGTATGTAGTAACTATGGGAATCAGTACGTGATAGTTCTGCTGGTATAAGATAGTCCTTTCATACAAGGAAATTCTACGGAGGTCAGCTTGTTCTTGTAATAGGTAGAGAGAGTTTGCCTTACTAGGGCCCACTCTTATTGCCAGAGATAGGGTCTTTGGACTGGGGAGAGACATGATCCAAGGACCCTATCAGGTAGATATTGACATGTACTAGATGATTTCATCCATCTGGGAGAATTTGTGGGAATTCTCTGTATCAGGGCAAAACTACAATTCTATTAACTTGGAGTCTTGAAGAATTGCCCAGAATACTGAGATTAAATGATTTACCTATTGTCACAAAATATGTGTACAAGGCAGAACTTTAATTCAGGATTTCCAGTATCTAAGGTTGTACTTCTTTGCTGTATGCCAGATGGACTCTAAAAAGGACATACTTGTACTAAGTACTTCACAAGATATTTGTAAGAATGAAGAGGTAATGCCTGAAAATGCCATAAAAATATTATTACAATTGTTACTAATATTATTATTAGGAACTTTAATCCTCCTCCAATGCCTCATCATGGTGTGAAGATGATCCTTTGGGAAAGTTATGCCAGCAAAGTGTAAATTCTACTTGGTTCTGCAGAGCTAGAAAGACTGTGGGTACCTCTGGGAACAGACCACATATCTGTTTTCTGAGGACCTAGAAAAGTTCAAAGAGGTTCACTCATCACCAAGAAGTTAGCCACCAAATGAGGGCTGCTCGTTTGCCAAAGTCATTCATGAAAAAGACAATACAAAATAGCTTTACTCTGGTGCATCACCTTCTGTTTTGTGTGACAGACATGGAATGAAATGGTACTAAGGATCACCCAATGTCAAGACCAGCTACTAAGAATGTAATTATTGGTACTCTTAAAGTGTGACCACTGTCCAATGTCCAAAAGACTAACATACTACAGTAGAAAAACTATAACATATCCATACAGATAGTCTCATTAAATAGATCAGAAGACTTAATCTGCAGTCAGACAGAAAAATAGCTCACAGAATCTCTCCAGAGAGATGAAAAGAGATGGTGGAGCTATTTAATTTTTTTTTAAATCCTTTGTTGAAACAATTTAGCCAAATTGCCTTGCAAAGAATATGACAAATGAATAAAAAAGAATTTAAGTGCTTGCTATGTACAAAATATTATACTGAGCAGTGAGAATGCAAATTAGAAAAGGCAGATACTTTCTGCTCTCAAGGACCTTACACTCTAATGAGGGAACTAAGACATAGGGATTTTATGATAAAAGAACTCAGACAAAGGCAAACCTATCCCAGCATGCTATGCAGCATGTAGCTGATTAGGAGGAACTGGTACTATGTCAGTGGAAACTGGTCAACCTTGGCCCAGTATTCCTAGAGATTTTGTGAGACTTATTTTTCCCATGTTGGAGCCCTTGTAGGTGATTATTTTGTTCCTTCCCCTCAATGTACTAGAGGTGAGGGGGATTAGAGAGAGATTAAGTGGAATTAAAATGTAATCCCTCAGGAATGTGTGTGAAATCATTCCTCTTTTCCTTTGGTAATTGTTTTAATGCTGATTAAATGTTTTACTTTTTAAATGTATGTTCTTTGACTAGTCTATCAATAAGGGTGCAAAGTGAGTTCAGATGATTTTAGAGGTTGTTCCGGGCTAGGGACTTGAGCCAAAATGAGATACGCTTCTGCTCAAAAATATCCCATAATCAACCCAGCATTTCAGAGTTCAGAGTTGATTGATTCACGTGCTATATTATGAAGATAATCACACCTTACATACCAATATCCATTGATGACGACAAATAAAGAAGTTCTTTGAAAATGTTTATAACATCCTTCTAATTGGGTCAATAAAACTTGAAGTGGGCAGAGAGAATAAGGAAAACTAGGATGGAAAATATGATTGAGAATCAAGGAGAGAAAGGGCTAAGAGACTAGCAGAACAAG
Organism: Notamacropus eugenii; assembly: GCF_028372415.1. Taxonomy (NCBI): domain Eukaryota; kingdom Metazoa; phylum Chordata; class Mammalia; order Diprotodontia; family Macropodidae; genus Notamacropus; species Notamacropus eugenii. The sequence continues at coordinate 403,575,735 of NC_092873.1, forward strand.
GTTCATGCCTTGATAATATGAATATTTTCTTCAAAAAAGAGAGTTAAATATACCTGAGATATCTGAAATTCCACACCCCTAAAACAGAACTCATTATTTCCCCACAAGGGCTTCCCTCCACCAAACTCTATATCTGCCGAGAAGACTTCCATGCTTCTACTCTCCCAGCTTTGAGCCTTAGTATTTTCTTCGATTCCTCATTCTCTCTTACCACACATACGCAATCAGTGGCCAGACATTGCTTCTATCTTCATAATATCCTTTGCATGTGATCCCTTACATCTACTCATATAGTTGCTACTTTACACCAAGTTCATATCACTCCTTACATGTGCAATAATATCCTAATGGGTCTTTCTGTCTCTAGGGATCTAATTGGTCCAATCCATCCTCCACACCACTGCCCAAGTTATTTTCAAATTGCACAAGTGGTGTTTCTCCTCTCCCTCATAAACTCCAGTGGCTCCTTATTTCTTCTAGGATCAAAAATTAACATCTTTCTTTGACTTTCGAAGCCCTTTCCAACCTGATCCCAACCTATCTTTCTAGCCTTATTAGACATCCCTCCCCTTCCATTCCTCAAAGATTCAGGTAAATTGCTTTTCTTTCCATTCCCTCTACATGTCACTTCATCTCCTACCTCCATGTTTTTGCATTGGGTCATTCCCCATTCCTAGAATGCACTCTATCTTTATCTCTACTTCAAAGAAGCTCTCTTTCTTTAAGACACAGCTGAAGCAACATCTAAACCAAGCCTTTTCTAATGCCCCATCTCCTAGTGTCCTCCAGGCCAAGATATTTTGGTAAATATTAATACACATTAATAAATTATAAAAATATATAATATAATTAATATAATGTAATACATTATAAAAAATTAATACACATTAATAAACATTTATTCACATCCAGATAATGTGTGTATGACATTCTTTCTCAAAGACCAAATCTTAAACACAATTTGCTCTGAATCGCATGGATTGGACAACAATAGGTCCCTGCCCAAGCACCACTTAATGGTTATTTTTTGGGCCCTGCTGGCTCAGAGTGAATGTAAACAGTAACCGTTTCTCTTTTGACCCACAACTCTGAAGGTATTTCCCTCCCAATTTGATATTTTCTTTAAAGGGACCATTCCCTGACTCACTTCTTAAAGAGGCCTATTCACTTAATTGGCATTACATCACTCAAAGTGAGCACCTGAAAAGATATCAGCTTAAAAGGGCCAAGGTCTCCCATTGCATCCTGGGTCATCTCCAGTTCTCCTGATAGATATCTGGCCACTGCACCCAGATGGCTCTGGAGGAGAAAGTGAGGCTGGTGACCTTACACAGCCCTCCCTCTCTCAAATCAAAGTCAATTGTAAGCCATGTCATCATCTCTCTGATATCATGGTCCTCTTTGAGAACAAAGAACAAACCACAATTATTTACATTTTCTACATAACTTTCCCAAGCTGAGACAACCAACACACAAAATTATAAATCAAGTGTTTGCCAATTTCTAAGGTTTAAATGTTCACACTAAAAATTTAGCATTCAGCTCTAATAAGGTGATGAGAGCAAGATTCAGCACATCACCACATCCATCACTCCCTAACCATTTTGTATTTATTCTATATCTGTTCTGCATAAATTTCTATATGTACATGGTGTTTTCCCTAATAAAATGTAAGATCCTTGAGAGCAGGGATTTCATTTTATCCTTTCATCCCCAACTTCTTAAAACAGAGCTCAGCACATAATAGGTTGGATTGATTGTTTGATTGGACATAAATACCTAGAGGTAGAACTGTTTTTAAATGAAATTGATGATTTACTATAACAGATTCAAGATGGACCAGCCATTTCAGCTGCCTTTGTGCAGTCAGAACTATTAGGGCAAAGATCAACGTAAACAATAAACTGGAAGAAAAAATAGAAAAAAAAAAGAGATGTCATTGAAGTACCAACCAGACTTATTTTAAACAAATCATTCACTCAAAATAAAGGGAAACAATATTAATGAAGAAATGTTTTATCTTTCTCCCCAAAACCAACTTTCTTCCTAACTTCCCTATTTCTATTGAGGTCACTGATGACCTCTCAAGTTTGCAACCTTGGACTCATCTTTGAGTCCTCAACCTCACAAATTCTATATATCTAATCAATTTCCAAACCTTGTAAATTCTACCAGCATAGTATTTCTCACAATTGACCTCTTTTCCTCTTAGATGACACGTTTTCTGATACTGCCAATGCCAGCCTCCAAATTATATCATATTGACTTTGTATATGTGTATTTTGCATACATGTAAGCTTCTTGAGTGAAGGTACTGTTTCATTTTTGTCTGTTATCTCCAGCACCTAGCACAATGCCTGGCACATAGGAGGTGCTTAATAAATGTTTGTTGTATAAGTGATAAAGGAAAAAATATGTTGAGCAAAACTTGCCCACATATTAACTAAGTCAGAAAGTATACAATACGTTTCACATCTAGAGTTTTCCATCTCTAAAAAAAAAGGGGAAGAAAATGTTTTTCCTCTATTTTCTCCATCTCTGATCTTGGTCACTACAATTATACAATATTCAGTGTTGTTTGTTTTGAGGCTTCAACTTTCATTTTATTCTTTGTTATAAGGAATGGATCTGTGGGTAGATGAGAGGAAAGGTTTATGAAGGTGATATAAAAATAAGAAATCAATAAAAAAAATCATTTAAGCAAAGGAAAAAAAACAGAAGGTCAAACCATAAAGAGAATGACAAGGATGGATCCAGAATTATTCCATACCTAAGAAAAGGACGCTCAAGAAGTAGGTCAGGCTTAAGGACTAAGAAGGTGAGAGTGAGACATGCTGAGAGACATTTGTGGCTGATGGCTCCTAACTGTCAGAGCTGGGTTTGAGTGCCTCTCACCTGCATTACAGTTCTCTAGTACTTTGCCCAACCGATCATTAAAGTGCCTCAACCTCCCCAAGCCCTCCTATATGACCAAGCTTTGACAAACAAAGGAAAAGATATCTCATTTCTCAATTACCTTGCCAAATTCACATTTCCTGGCTCATTTCTTGGTTCTCCTCTCTTACTGCCAAGTTGAGTTTTCCTATTATGCAGCATTTTATCAAGGTCAAACTCAAAAGGTAAGTCATATATTTCAGCAGTAAATTTTAACTTTAGCAATAAATGCCAGCTCCTTGGAGTCCTAAAGACTTGAGATTTCAAGTCTGATTATTTGATTCTGAAGTGAGTTACTATAAAAATGAAACTGAATGACAGTATTCTACAGCTGTATAAAGGATCTCAGAAGTCACCCAAGTTTAACACGTACCAGAAAAAGAATCCTCTTAAAATATAACTGACAAGAATTTGCCCAACTTTTGCTCAAAGATCTCTAGGGAGAAGTAGAGGCCTAACTAGCAATTTTGTTGTTTACAGGCAATCTGTTTGAAGAGACACTGAGGTGGGTGGAGTTGGGGACAAATAGGGGCTCACTTGAGTTAGGAAGAAATTGTGTCATCTGGTAACTTCCTATTGGAACTGAATATTCTCACTAGGGAGGTGTTAAGCTTATTTGTTGCTATCCAGAAAGAATAGATGAGTGGGAATACTTGTAGCACATAGTAGGACAAAGCCCAGTTCTCCTACCCAAGTTGGGGGTGGGCATGCCCACATATACAAACATGCACACTACACATACATTCACACATGTACAATATGTTTATTGAGTGTGAATATGTGTGTATAAATAGATATATGTATTTTACATATGTGTATATTAGAGCACTGAATTCTGGGGAACTCACTACCTGCTTAGACAGTTCCTTCTACTTTTGGATAACTTCATGTGTTAGAGTTTTCTTTCAGTTAAGACTAAATTAGCTTCTCTGCCACTGTAATCACAGAATCATTGATTAAGAGACAGAAGGGATGTTAGAGATCATCTAGGATAATTTGCCCATTTTACAGGTAAGAAAACTAAGGTAAAAAAAGGTTAAATTATTTGTGACTTCCCCAGGTTCACATATAGAGGCAGATATGTGGTACAGTGGATAGAGCAGTGAACCCAGAGACAGGATGACTTGAGTTCAAATCAAGCCTTAAGATACTTACCATCTGTATGCCCTGGGCAAGCCACATAACATCTATCTGCCTTGGTCTCTTCATTTGTTAAGTAGTGATAATAATAACACTAACTTCCCAGGGTTGTTGTGATGGTAAAATAAAGTGATATTTGCCAAGCACTTTGCGAACTTTGAAAGTGCTTTGTAAATCCTCATGCTCATTATCATCACCATATTATTATTATTACTTAATATTCATATTACATAATACATATGCATTATGTGATTAATATGTAATTATATAATAATATGTGATTCATAATATTGCATAATTTTATTATTAATAATATTACATATGTTGCATCAGGAGTAGATCTCAGGACTGCTGAAACATAGTTCAGTGCTGGCAATTCCATATCCTATTATATTTCCCAAAGCTATTCACATTCAGCATTTAGGTTTTTCACTTTTCTGATGAAAGGCAATATATTCCTGCTTGCCTAAAGTTAGAAACAGTGTTTGATTATAGATTTAGATGAAAGGTACACAGCTACCCTTGTTTTCCTATGCCTTATCTGTGTCTTCAGATAAAGGAATTTAGAAGACAACGAGGACTCAGTCAACCATAGTCTAAGAAAGAGGGTAAAAGGGAGAAAATTAAGTTAGGCCCAATTCTGCAGAAATGTTGTCTGTGATGTCTGTTATAGTTGAGCCAGCAACAAAGCAAGCTTCCTTGGCAAATACCTTCTTTCTGAACAATCTCATTGTTAAGAACATTTTTCGTCAGACTTTTGAGCAAGTCACTGAACTACTTGGTGCCTCAGCATTGTCGCCTTCAAATGACAAGGAACGACACTGTCCATTGGTTTACCTTATGAAATACTTAAACATATCACAAAAGTCAATATGATGACATTTTATTTCCATGCTTTATAAGCACATTTCTCATTGGCTAGACTTCTGGTGATGATGATAAATTTCTCTGAACTTTACTGGGCTACTTCCAATGCAGCAGACACTGGGCTTGGACTCAAAGCTTTTCTAATTGAGAAGCATGTGGTAGACATCATGTTTCACTGGCATTACCTTGGAGAGCTCCACTACAAGGAAGAAACACAGTAATAATAATGTTGTTATTGTTACTGTTGTTCAGTCATTTCAGTCATGTCTGACCCTTTGTGAACTCATTTGGGGTTTTCTTGGCAAAGCTATTGGAGTGGTTTGCCATTATCCTTCTCTGGCTCATTTTAGAAATGAGGATACTGAGGCAAACAGGGTTAAGTAACTTGCCCAAGGTCACACAGCTAGTAAGTGTCTGAGGCCAGATTTGAACTCATGAAGATGAGTCTTCCTGATTCCAGTACTGGCATTCTATCCATTGTGCCACCTAGCTAGAACTTATATGGCATTTTAAGGTTCACAAGACATTTTACAAATATGATCTCATTTTGTTCCTACAATAAGGCTGGGAAGGAGGTACTATTAGTATTTTCGTTTTACAGATGAGCAAAGTGAGACTGAGACTAAGGTTAAGTCAGTGCTAGTCACACACCTGAGCTTGCATTTGACCTTAAGTTTTCCTGATCGTAGGTCCACTGTGGATTCTATCCACCGTTCTTTATACATTTTACCCTCTAGCTTCCTAGATTTCAATATAGGAAAGTTATAAAACAAACCAACAAATGAACAAGTGAAAAAGCAACCGCCTGTTAAACATTTCCTGCTGTCACTTCAAACCCCTCAAGTCCAATTTTGAACTTTCTCAAACTGATTACTTTTCTACCTTCTTTATTTCTATCAATCTCTCTACCACTGACAGAAAGTGACATTCCCATCACTTAGGCCCAGGTCACTGGGGTCAGCTACATTTCTTCCATCTCTTAAACGAGCAACTGGGTGGCACAGTGAATAGTAAGAGATTTGGAGTTAGACCTAAGTTTAAATCCTGCCCCAAATACTTACTAACTATGTGACCCTTTTACTCACTATGTGTTAGAGACATTCTCTCAATCTCAGTTTTCTTATCTATAAAATGGGGATAATAATACATCTACATTACAGGCTTGTTATGAGGATCAAGTGAGATCATACACGTAAAGCACTTTGCAAACCTTAAAGCACCACAGAAATGGTGATGACGATGGTTTGATATCCACTTACCAAATCTTTTCAATTCTTCTGAGTACTCCTCTAGTAAACTTTTCCTCCCCATTCCAGATGGTTACCACTCTAGCTTAGGCTCTTCCTTTTTCACTTTAGTATTCTTACTCCAATTATTTATTGTTTGCTGACTGACATTGGGAATTTGCATACATTGCCTGCCTCAAGGGCTGTTGCCAGGAGATCGTTCACAAACTAAGCTATAAAGTGCCACGTAAATTTTACTGTGGTTATTATGATAGGCACTCAATATTTAATGGGAAAGGAGCCATCTCTCAGCAAGGTCACCTGTATTAGCAATGAAACAGCAGACTAGAAATCTGATAGTGTTTGAGATTAAAGTTCTAGACAAGTTACCTCTCTGATTATGCTAATTGGGCAGCTAAGTGATTCTGCGCAGAGCCCTCTGCCTGGAGTCAGGGAGACTTGGCTTCAAAACTGGCCTCAGACACTTGTGAGCCGTGTGACTTTAGGCAAGTCACAACCTCTGTTAAGCTCCATTTTCTCAGCTATAAAATCGATTCAACAATAGCACCTACCTTCCTTGTTTTAAGGATCGAGTGAGAGAGTATTTATAAAGCACAGTGCTTGGCACATAGTAGGTGCTTAATAAGTACTTGTTTCCCTCAATCTCTACTTAAAATTTAATTTATATATTTTAAAAGCTATATATTATTATGCAAAAATTATACATTAGTCATCATTCATTTTCTGATAAGTAAATAACAGGGGTTGGGGTTAGGGGCCTGCAATCCAGAAGGACTGGTCCTTGATTGGTCCCAAGGACTAAGAAGAAGCTGAATCAGGAACCAGAACATCTGACTTTGAATCTTAGCTGTGCTGCTTACTACTTGTATGATTAAGGCAAGTAGCTTCCATTCTCTTGACCTCAGTTTCCTTATCTGTAAAAGGGTAGTTGTACTATGATGATTTTCAAGGGTCCTTTCAGTTTTAAATCCTATGATTCTAAGTCAGCTTAGTCAGATTTTTAGGGCAGATCATCCTTGTGTACATAATTGTATATTGACTATAAAAGAGAGATTAAAGGATTTTCTTTACATGGGATATATATATATATATATATATATATATATATATATATATATATAGTATGTGCTATATATTATATATTATATATAATATATAATATAGGGAGAAATAATAGCAATGCCTTAGATTTATAAGCACTTTAATATTTTATAATGTGCTTTATCTCGTAATAACTTGTAATAACTCTTGTCATAACTTGTAATAACTCTTATAACAACTTTTAATAACTCTTGGAATCATTTTTCAAAAGAGTCAGAATATTCAGTTTTATGGATAAGGTAACTGCAGATCAAAGAAGAAACTCAACTAAGAATAAAAGCTAAGCAACAGAGTTAGCATCGAAGCCTAGGTATTCTGAATCTTGCTCTAAGTCACTATCCAAATTCAATCAAATCTCTCTACTTTAAAAAAAAATCTAATATTCTATTTTCTCCAATTCTATTTAAAAATAATTTTAACATTCATTTTTTTTATTTTGAGCTCCAAATTCTCCCCCTCCTTCTCCTCACCCCTCTTAGAGAAGGCAAGCAATTTGATATAGGTTATACATATGCAGTCATGTAAAACATATTTCCATATTAGTCATATTATGAAAGAAAAGAAACCAAGGGGGGAAAGCATGAAAAAGAAAGTTAAAAAAGAGTATGCTTCAATCTGTATTCAAACTCTATTTCTCTGAAGATGGATAGCATTTTTCACCATAATTCCTTCAGAATTGTCTTGAATCATGGTATTGCAAGAATGACTAAGTCATTTGCAGTTGATCATCGGAAAATATTGCTCTTACTCTGTGCAATGTTTTCCTGATTCTACTCATTTCACTTTACATCACTTCATGTAAGTCTTTCTAGGTTTTTCTGAAAGCATCCTGCTAATCATTTCATATAGTACGATAGTATTCCTTCACAACCAAACACCATAACTTGTTCATCCATTCCCCAATTGACAGACATTCCATTTATTTCCAATTTTTTTTGCCACTATTAAAAGAGCTACTGTAATTATTTTTTTTACATATAGAACCTTTTCCTTTTTGTTTTTTAATATCTTTAGGATATAGACCTAATAATGCTTTTCAAAGAGTATGAGTGGTTTTATAGCCCTTTGGGCATAATTCCAAATTGCTCTCTAGAATGGTTGAATCAATTCATAATACAGTGTCTCAATTTTACCACATCCCCTCCAACCTTTCATCATTTTCCTTTTCTGTCATATTAGCCAATCTGATAGGTGTGGTATATAGTACCTCAGAGTTATTTTAATTTTCATTTCTCTAATGAACAGTAATTTAGAACATTTTCCCATATTACTATAGATAGCTTTATTTCATCTGAAAATTATCTATTCATAGCCTTTAAACATTTATCAATTTGAGAATGGCTCTTCTTTTTATAAATTTGACTCATTTCTCTATTTGAGAAATGAGGCCTTTATCAAAGAACCTTGTTGTAATTTGATTACTAACTGTGTCTCTTCCTCCTATTTTCTCCCTGTTTATTCTACTTTTTCTTTCCTTCCAACCTGTCCATCCTCAAAAATGTCTTGCTTCTGACCTTCTAAGTTGTGTTGGACTGGAATTTTGTTTTATCCCCTCCTCTTATGAGCTCTGCCACTCCAGCATTTGTTTTAAGGTATTATTTAAAGTTTAGAGGGGAATTTGGGAAAGCTTATGTGAGCCCTTGCCTTTTCTCTGCCATCTTGGCTCCACCCTCAAATCTCTTTTCTATCTTGAACTACAATAAGCTATTTCTCAGCCTCTTGCCTGGAGGTGATTAGCTGGTTAAGGGCAGGTAAAGGTGACTATCATAAATTTGTAAAGCATTGAGTGGAAGACAAAAATCTCTCCCTACCTAGTACACACAAGTGTAGGGAATGCCCATAGACTAGAGCCATAACTAGAAAGTTTGTTGCCTGGAGCAAGATGCACTTTAAAAAATTCACCCTCATAAACTTTTAAACTCATATTTATGGGGGGGGGGGAGCAGAAGGGACCCCAGAATGCATAAAATGTAGTGATGGGCAGAGAAGTTGAGCAAGAAGGAGTTCAAGGAGGAGTTCACCTTGAGGTATGGCTGGTAAGGGAAAGAAGCATGTCATAGTAGCTTCCTGGTTCCATTAATTTAATTTTTTTGCTAACTGGGCACTGTTTGAGTATTTCTACAATGTGGAAGCATGGCAATATAAGTGCTGTCAATACCCTGGGTCAAAGTCCCCAAAGCACCACCTTCCTTAGAGCTCTGTGGTTTCAGTCAAATCAATAAGCTTTTATAAGCACTCACTATATATGCCAGGCACAGTGCTAAACACAGGGGATACAAGTGTGAGCAAGAAGAAAGATAGTCCCTACCCTCAAAGAGAATACATTCTAATAGGGAAAGGCAACACATTAAAAAGAGCTGAGGGGATAAAAATAGGTACCTGTACAAGGGCATGATGATGAAAACTAGAGAATGAAGCATGGCTGGTCTGGGTCATTCTTCAAAATGAAGGTTCCAGGAGGAACTCAGCAATGGGAGGAGACTATTGAGAAAAAAGGAGATGGCAGATAAAATGTCTTGAGAATTTCTGGGACTTGATCAGGGACAGAAGTAGGCAAAAAACAAGTTAATACTCTAGGAATTCTCCATGGCTACCCTAGAGTGTGTGCAAACCACCATCTATTTCTGGCTTGAGCTTTCCTTAGCAGCCATACCCTAGGGAGCCCAGAAGTTGAGAGATTTTCCAAGTAGTACTGTCTGTACATTCTACCACCCACCTTTCCACCAAGAAGTGGAGAATCAATCTCAGTCAAATTTGAAAGCCTGTTTAGTCATTTTTATACTTCTACATTTCCCCCAAGAAAACTGAAAATTAAAATCTGGAAGCATAAAGGTGTAAATACCTCTCAGTGTTCCAATAAGGAGGGCTTTTTTTTTTTTAAACAAAGAGAAAACATTATTAGTACTTATCCACTTGAGGTTTTGAAGTGAATTGTATGCAGAATTTTCACCCCTAAATTCTCTACTTTGGTCTTGGTGGTGATAGATCTGAATGTTTCATTTTGTTGTTCTCTGCTCCACTCAGATGAAAATTCAAAAATGCCCAGGCAGCCAAAATTTAACTGCCAGATTACAAATAAAATAAACCGTTGAATTTGGAAGACTACAATTCTATATATAGTGCTGGGAGAAAAGAAAGTGATTTCAAAAAGAATGTCAGTGGTTAAGAAGAAATGAGTTTCCCACCTCTTTTCATCCACTGACAAAGAAGACCATATTTCCCAGGGTTTTTGAAGGAAATTCACTACATCTCTCAAATAGAAAAGTCCCAGACTTGAGTTACTGGAAAATTACACCTTGTTATGCCATTTTGACTAATGCTCCTTTAATCCAATTTCTACAGATCCAAACTGAATCATTCACATGGCTTAGTGTGGAAGTTGAGTTTATTGTTTGCTTTTCAAGTGACATTTTAAAAAATGGTTTTATGGGGCCATCCAATGCTCATTATTCAGAAGGGAAAAACAACCCATTTCATGACTTCTCATTAGCAGGATTTACAGTTTTTGTGTGATTATTTGACAGAGCTCACTTTGGATCTCTGGAAAAATATAAAGACAAAATAGTTTGTTATTTGCAAGCATTAGAGGAACTTCTGGTTTCCTGAGCTTCAGCCACTAGAGTTTAGTTCATTGGTTTTGGAAAACCTCAAGGGATATATGGGCTTATGCCCTGTGGTCTGAGGGTTAACCTCAATGTTTGAAATTTTCTCAGAGGACATGGAAACAGCTGTGGCCTGAAACTCCTTAAAACACGGATTTCAAGGGAATTTTCCTAGTCTTATTGAGAGCAGTCCACCATGGAGTGTAATCCACTCCACTATCACCATTCTTTGGCTAGATTTGTCAATATGAAGAAAGAATAAGCCAGGCTTCATGAAGAACTCAGGGACTCAATTCAACAAGCATTTTTTTTTTTTTAGGCCAGGTACTGTTCTATGCTGTGAGAACACAAGAACAAAAATAAAAATAGTCCCTTCCCTTGAGAAGCTTTCACTGTAAAATGAAGACAGATAAATGGTAGCCTCAGGTAGTTTGAGGACAAAAGCTTAGCCACTAGGAACATTAGTGAAAATTTTATGGAGGAGGTTGAACCTGATTTAACCCTTGAAGTAGAGGGTTCTTCTTTCATGTTTTGCTTTTATTCTTCTAAATATGCTGAAAAATTCATTTTTGGTTTGTCTCTAGAATTTCCTGTTTTGCAACCCGTAATCTCTGTTGAGAAGATTCTAAATTTTCATCTCTTTTGTGCCTTTTATGATGCTGAGTGTCAGAAATGTGGTATCAGGGATAGGTATCAGGGATGCTCTAAGGATTGGGGAGCCAAGAGGGCATGGTTTTAAAAGCTTTTAACGTCATTTAGAAAATTGGGGCAATAGATTTTCTGGCATGTAATAAGTGAATGTGTAATTGGAGAACACCCTCCCCCACATACACCTACACAATGGATTTTTGTGTTGTGAAGTCTGTTATCATTATTGCTCCAACTGGGAGCAGGTGACAAGGGACCCCAACTGAATCTGGGAGGGGTTACAGAGCAATGAGAATCTGTCAATAATTTGTTCTATTATCTTTAGTCTCATTTACTGTTGTTTGTGATTTCCTTTTCTTTCTAGACATTCATGGCTTAGAAATAAGAAAGAGATGTTACAAATACATACAATGTCCCTTCACTGAAAATAATTGCTTGTTTTGCTACGTTTCCTGCTAAAGTAAATGATGACTAGACTCCATATGCTGTAAGGATCAAAGGGTCTTTCTCACGATTCAGATTCTAATGATGATTTAAATGCAGCAACTTTCTGATTTATCAGACTGTTTCAGTGCGTTTGATTAAATTCCTGTAATGGGTTGGCACTAATCCAAATCCTTCCCTTCTAAAAACTCACAATATAAACTTGGAAAAAATCAAACATTAATTCCATGTAGGGTTACTAATGTCAATGTGATGGATTTTATCATGGCTGAAGCCTATTGTTAGTCAGTAAGAGACTATAGTCCTCTTCATAGGCTAATGAGCTACTTCTGTTATCCTTTTACCTCAAAAGGGACATTTTGGAATTCTACTCTAAATATGCTCATCTCCTTTGCAAAGGATATCATTTAAGATATTGGAGGCCCAGCATCACAAAGCTAGTAAGTGTCTGAGTTTGGATTTGAACCAATGTCTTCCTATGCCCAAGTCCAGACCTGATTTTTCTCTTGTTTATCTTCATCCAGAATAAACTTCTTGACTTCACTTAGTAATTTCTTTTGGCATGACCACTTCCATTTACCTCTATTGCTTAAAGCAGATTTGAACTTGGATGCTTGCATTGTTATCTCCACCCCTTGGCTTTAAGGGTCAAATCTTCTTAGCAGTCTCTAAAGGTAGCTGGCAACTTCAGAATAGGTGGTACTATTGGGAAAACTATGAATATGCATGAAATGGAGCAAATACACAGATATTTTCATTATGGGATAGTAAAATATCATAACAAAATTGAAAAGAGATCTCATAAGTTACAGACAAAAATTTCAGACTGCCTTTTAATGACATAGTCATCTCTAGGTCACATAACAAGATGCTGTCAATCAGTACAGAACAATCATAAAAGATGACTATAGCTATGATAAGCTTAGAACAGAAAAAAGAAGAGATGAAACAAAAGGAAAACTTTGAAAAAAATCATTGAAAATCTTCATTTAAGGCAAACTCAAGAAAAAAAATACTTGATAAAGAAACAGATGACCAAAAACAGCTCCAATATCTTAAATGATATCTTTTGCAAAGGAGATAGGCATATTTAGAGTAGAATTCCAAAATGTCCCTTTTGAGGTAAAAGGATAACAGAAGTACATCTAGCTGAAAATATACCAAAACAAGTGTCTGTTATAACAATTATAAATAAATATATTCTCCTGTAGCATTTGGCAAAAAAAAAAAAAAAAGTCAAATTATTTCAGGACATGCGCATATCAGTGTATACAGAAGACATTTCCACAATAATAAACATAAGAATAAATGTGACTCTAAGAAGACATACTTGAATCAACAAACATCGAATACCACCATGGTGGAAGCAATGTGGAAAAGGTATTGAAAATCTGTAGAAAGGCATTAAAAGATAACATCAATACTTAGCTGGTAGAAGTAATAGAACACTAAATGCCACAGTACCCAATTAAAAGCAACAATAAGAAATGTGTGGGGGACTGGAGCCAAGGCGGTGGAGTAGAGGCAGCAACTTAGTCAAAGTCTCCCAACATTCCTTTGCAAATAACTATAGAATAATGCCTCAAATCAATTCTGTAGGGGCAGAGCCAATAAAAGATCAGAGAGACATTTTTCAAGTCTAAGACAGCTTAGGAGGTCAGCAGGAGGTCCATGACCCTAGGATGGGGACCAACCTGGAGTACACATACTGGCAGCATCAGCAGTGAGCCTTCTAGGTGGCTGTGACAGTAGTAGCAGTAGCTCCATAAGCTCTCAGCCCAGAGACTTTAAGCATGTCAGTCAACTGGTTAGAAAGAGATTACAGGATATCCTTTGCTAGCCCTGACTACAGAGTCTGACACTATTCAGCATCTTTATTATTCACACAGTTCTGTGTCACAGTAGGCATGGGTGGAAGAGTACTTGTGGTTGGTCACATACAAAAAAGAGGGCTTAATGCAGTTCCAAGGCAGAGATGGGCACTGCTCTTGCAGCTAGAGGAGAACAGAGAACCTGGTCATAGTCCCAGGGCAAGGAGGAGTGCCGGCGCTTGCAGTTGCAGGGGAATAGGGGCCCTTCCTGAGTAAAAACCAGACCAGACCAGCACAGATCAGGAAACAATATCCAACAATATCCAAACCTCTCCCCAGATCACACCACTTTGGATGCACCAAAAACTTACAGACCCCCAGAATTAGCTGTGAAAATAGCAACACAAAAATTGTGAAGCTTGGAATAGTGCCTCCCCAACCTCCAATAAGCAGAACCCAAATTTAACACAAAGTTTAGTTAAGAAATAGGCTGAAAAAATAAGCACACAACAAAAAAAAAATAACTGGATTGCAAAAAAACTACAAAAGTGGCAGGGTAGATCAAGACACAAACTCAGCAGACAAGAACATGAAAATAGCTATAAGCAACATTCAAAGGGAAAAAAAATTACCTGGACACAAGCCTCGAACACAAGAACTGCTGGAAGAATTAAAGAAAAATATGTGAATGGTAGAGGAAAAATGGAAAAAGAAATGATACTGATGCAAGAAAAAGCATGAAAAAAAACAAAAAATAGCTTGGTAAAAGAGGTAGAAAAAATAGTAAAGAAAATAAGACCTTAAAAAACAGAATTGGTCAAATGTTAAAAAAAAAAAAGCACATGAAATCATTCAAGAAAAATTCTTTAAAAAGCAGAATTGGGCAAATTTAAAAGGAGTTTCAAAAGCTCACTGAAGAAAATAATTCCTTAGAAGTTAGAATTGGGCAAGTGGAAGCTACTATCTCCATGAGATATCAATAAAACAAATAAATAAAACAATAAAATAAAGTCAAAAGAATGAAAAAATAGAAGAAAATGTAAGATATCTCAACAAAAAAAATCTGATCTGGAAAATAGATTGAGGAAAGATCATTTAAGAATGACTGGACCACCTGAAAGCCACAATTTTAAAAAGAGCCTAGATATCACATTTCAAGAAATTTTCAAGGAAAACTGCCTCAGTATCTTAGATCTAGAGAGTAAAATAGAAATTGAAAGATTCACCAATCACTTCCTGAAAGAGATCCCAAAACAAAAACTCTTAGAAATATTATAGCCAAATTCCAAAGCTCTCAGACCAAAGAGAAAATATTGCAAGCAGTCAGAAAGAAAGAATTAAAACTTCATGAAGCCACACGCAGTATCACACAAGATTTTGGAAGAAGAAGAGAGGTTGGAATATGATATTCCAGAAGGCAAAAGAACTAGATATACAAACAAGAATTTATTACCTACTTGGGAAAACTGAAATCATACTTCACAGAGAAAAATGGATATTTAATAAAATAGAGGATTATCAAGAATTCCTGATGAGAAAACCAGAATTGAATAGAAAATTTGACATTCAAACATAAGACACAAGAAAATCATAAAAAGGTAAACAAGAAGGAGAAATCATAAGTTTAAAACTGTTAGAACTCAGTAAGGTTAAACTGTTTATGTTCCTATATGGGAAAATGATACATGTAACTCCTAAGAACTCTGTCATTATTAGAGCAGTTAGAAAGAATCTACCTAGAGAGCATAGTTGTGAGTCAATTATGTTGAGAGGATCTCAAAAAAAATGAAGTGGTGAGAAAAAGGGACACAGAGAGAAGAAGGACTGGAGAGGAAAAATGGGGGGAAATTATCTCACATAGAAGAGGAGTGCAAGAAGAGCTTTTACAATGGAGGGGAGAATTGTGAGGGTGGATAATGCTTGCACCTCAATCTCATCAGAATTGTTTCAAAGAAGGAAGAATATATATACTCAGCTGGGCATAGAAATTTACCTTACTCAGCAAGGAAATTGGAGGGGCATGGGTGAGGATTTAAAGAGAGAATGGACTAAAGGAGGCAGTGGTCAGAAGCAAAGCAGACTTTTGAAGAAGGTGAAAAGAGAGACATATGAACAGAAGAAAATAGGATGGAAGGAAATATACAGTTAATGGTCATAACCATGAATGTGAACAGGAGGAACTCACCTATAAAAAAGAAGATAGCAGAATGGATTAAAAAATTAGAATTCAACAATATGTTGTTTACAAGAGACACACTTTAAACATACACAGAGCTAAAATAAGGGGCTGCAGCAAAATCTATTATGCTTCAGTCAAATTTAAAAAGACAAGGGTAGCAATCATGATCTTGGACAAAGCAAAATTAAATATAGATCTAATTGAAACAGATAATCAGGGAGAAAACATTTTGTTAAAAGGCACCATAGACAACGAGATCATATCAAAAACTATACAACAAGTTTATCTGATAAAGGTCTCACTTCTCATACATAGAGAACTGAGTCAAATTTATAAAAAATAAATTCACCATTCCCCAATTCGTAAATGGTCAAAGGATTTAAACTAGCAGTTTAGAGAAGAAGAAATCAAAGATTATCTATAGTCATGTGAAAAAATACTCTTAATCATTATTGACTAGAGAAAGGCAAATTAAAATAACTTTGACGTCCTACCTCACAGTTATAAGAAATGACAAATGCTGGAGGAGATGAGGGAAAATAGGCACATGAATAAACTATTAGTGGGGTTGTGAACTGACTGGACCATCCTGGAGAATAATTTCGAACTACACCCAAAGGATTACAAAATTGTGCATATTTTTTGATCCAGCAATAACACTACTAGGTATTGGTCTACAAAAGCACTACCACTACTGTATCCCTAAGAGATCAAAGGGAAACGGAAGGGACTTATACATACAAAAAATATTTGCAGCCCTTCTCTTGTGGTGGCAAAGAATTGAAAACTGAGGCCATGTCCATCATTTGGGAAATGGCTGACCAAAGTGTTGTATGGAACACTACTGAGCTATAAGAAATTATAAGATTCATGATTTCAGGAAAACCTGGGAAGACATACATGAACTAATAAAGAGTGAAGTGAGCAGAACTAGGAAATTGTTGTGCAAGGTAATAGTAATATTATAATGATGAATTGTGAATTGTGAAAAACTTAGCTACAATGATCAATACAATGATTTAAAACAATTCTGAAAGACTCATGATTAAAAATTCTATCCATCTCCAGATAGAGAACTGACGAACTTTTAGTACAAATTGAAGTATAATTTCCTCTCTTTATTTTTTGTGCTTTTTTGTGACACGACTAATATGGGAATATGTTTTGCATGATTTTGCATGTGTAATTGATATCACATTGTCTTCTTAGTGGGTAGAGGAGGGACTAATGAGAGGAAGAGAGTTTGGACCTCAGTTTTTAAAAATTTTTGTTAAAAATAACTAACAAATTAAAAATATCAAGAAGTACATGGAAAGTTAATGTTAATACTGACTTTATACTTAATGTAATACTTTTAATGTAATACTTAAAGGATTACAGCTTAAACTGATGCAAATTGGAGAAAACAAAAGTATCCCAGGAATCTTAGATTCCTTAGTCAGCAATTAAAAATCAAATAATTAAGATAACAGAAGGAAGGAAAACAGTAGGAAGAAAAAACTAATCAATCGAAAGAGACTTAAGACTTAAGAAGAAAGAAATCAGAAGCCAGAAAGAACCCTTGAAGGAGGATGTGGAAAATCTTTGGTTAGCTACCTAGTCACAAAAAGTCCTACACAATGAAAACGCAAGTTGAATCAAATGAGAAACAGAAAGCTTGCATACTGTTAATATAATGAATGGCATTGAGAGAAATTACTGAAATTCTATTTTCTTTGCAAAATGAGAAAGTAGCAAGTGGGGCTGGATAAAATCCATAACCATTGGTTCAGATATTTCACGGGGCACATGAATTGCTAGTAAAGCACAGTAACAGCTTCCTTCCAGATGCAAGCTTGATTCTATACACATTAATGTAAAGTATCACACAGTTATTACCAAAATATGAGACCACCAGTAACGTCTCCAACTGTAGGCCAATTACATGTTTATATATATTATACAAAACACTGCTTGGATCATCAAAAAAAATTATATACACTTATAAGAAAGTATTATAGTGGCTGGGGAGAAAAAGAGTACACAAAAAAGTCTGTCAATAAACATTGATTAAGAACCTACTATGTACCAGGCATTGTGCTAAGTACTGAGTTTAGAAATACAAAAAAGAATGATAGTCCCTGTCCTCAAGAAGTTTATAATGTAATGGGGGTCAACAGCTCGCAAAAGGAAGCCCCAAATCCGTCAGAGGCAGGACTGGAGCTGAGGGTATAATGAATGGAAAAGTAAAAGGAATGCAGCCAGGTGGGAAATGAAGAGGCGGTTTACTTGGCTACCCTCCCCACATGAAGATTTTAAAGCTCTTCATCTAAAACTGATTCAGCCTTATGGGATGATGAGGTTTCCCAGTGATGAGGTTCCTGGGAAGATGATGGAGAATTCAAAGGAGGATAGCCAGGTGAGAAATGAAGTCTTAGCAGGATAAAGAGAAACTTCATATTGATTGATTAGGGAAGATTTGATCAAGGCATCCAAAAGTGATATGCCATTGTTAATCATTGTAAAACCTTTGACTCAATTTCACATTCATGGTTTATTCATATACTGCAAATCTGTAAAATAAACCTAAGTATAATGAGAATGCTAGAGTATTTGATGTCTCCATGGAAGACTCTTCTCTATTTAACATAAGTCACCAACGCAATAATGTCAAGAATAATTAATACAAAACATGGCATTTTCTGAGGGACAGTTTAAGCTCACTTTGATTCTGCTTAGCTTTAAATTATTATCTCTCCTGAATAAATCTAAGTATTTATTTATTCCAAATTAAAGAGAGAGTCAAATCAAAACATCTTGTTAACCACTGGATGTATATGAATGATGATAAGCTATATGACTCCACTAAGAACATATTAAGGAGCAGCTAGGGGGTATTGTGGGTGGAGTGCTGGACCTGCAGTCAGGAAGACGAGTTCAAATTCACCCCCAGACATTTACTAGCTGTATGACCCTGGGCAAGTCACTTAACCCTATCGGCTGGAGAAGGAAACGGCTAATCACTTCAGTATCTCTGCCAAGAAAATCCCCAAATAGGATCATAAAGAGTCAGACACAAATGAAACAACTCAAAGAAAACAACCAATAGTGTAAATCAGAGGTCTCAAAGACACTGACCACATGTGGCTCGCAACACTCCCCAGTGCTAATAAAACCTGATTAACATGCAATTAGGAAATATTTAACCAAAATAAATAAAAATAAAATAGAACATAGATAATATTACATTTAAAAACTAAGTTAATATGCAACTCACAGGAATCTTCAGGTGTAGATTAGTGGTATTGTCAAATTTGGTCTTAACATCCCTGGTGTAAATACATTATAGGAGACATTTTACTCACTCTCCACTTCTATCAGTTCTGTGTTGTCATCTTTTCTGAGCTTCCATTTACCTTGGATCTAAAGAGGATTTCAGAGATTTATTACAATCGGAGTTATCCTCAGAAGTTTATTCCTTCATCCTTTCTCTTAGATTCTCTCTCCATCCCACCCAAAAATCAGGCACTCAGTGCTGCCCTCTTCCAATTTACAATCCTCCAATATAACATTCTGTTTCATTAGCAAGCCACACACCAAAATTATCTCTACCCTGACTCAATTATCCTTCTATCCCCTTAAAATGTTGCTAA
Source organism: Notamacropus eugenii (assembly GCF_028372415.1). NCBI lineage: Eukaryota > Metazoa > Chordata > Mammalia > Diprotodontia > Macropodidae > Notamacropus > Notamacropus eugenii. The sequence goes on from NC_092873.1 coordinate 403,595,340, forward strand.
GTTCAGCAAGACATTAGCAAAAAACATCCGTGATTATGAATCATACTAGTATGAAAATGATTAATAGTGCAACCTTTCTCATAAATATCTGCAATTTAGGAGAGAAGGCTTGTCATCCCCAATAGAATTCTAATTAATGGAGCTTTAGAGAGAATTGAAGCATTTCCTATAGTGAATAGGAAATGACTTTTATATATGCTATCTCGGTTCTTTCTTAGAACCCTCCCCCAAATTTTATCACCATGAGGAACACAATACAAATGAGATCCTCATGTTCTACATGAGAAAATTGAGACTAAAGGAGGTTCAATGATTTGCTCAAGGTCTTACACCCAGTTAGTAGAAAAACTGAAATTAGAAACCAAGTCCAACCTTCTATTTAGCCCACAACTCAGATGTTAAAAAGGTTATACTATCCTTTTCACTTTTGACAGGGGTAGTAGGAACAAGGAAAGTTTTGTAATTATTCTTCAGTTCTTTGCAAGTAAATGGTAAACTCTTTGAGGCTAAGTACTATGTTCTTTTTTTTTCTTTTTCTTTTTTGGTATTCCTTCTTCCCAATACCAAGCATTTAGGTTAGAAGGATAGTCCAGGACTTGTGATTTCATTTGTGTAGATATCTTCTTCTACTTTCCCCCCTGGTCTTTACACTCAGCAGACAGCTGGTTAGAGAGCACAATAAATATCTGACAATGATAATTATGATGAAAAAAATCTTCAGATGAATCCAACTGGACCCTGCTATAACATTAAAAAGTGTAGTATACTGTAATGAGAACTGAACTTGGGTTCAGAAGGCCTAAGTCTAAATGCTATCTCTGACATGGCTACTAAACATGTGACCTAGAACAACTTATTTTCCTTATCTAAGCCTCAGTTTGCTCATCTATAGAATGGAGATAACAGTCAATCAATAAACATTTATTAAATGCCTACCATGTGCCAAGCATAGAACTAAGCACTGGGAGTACAAATCAGAGGGATCCTAGGGTCAGAGGACACTGATGAGATGTGAGGACCAAGGTTGATGTGACTTTGTAGAATGACAGGTTCCAAGAAGTCATGATGGAAAAGTCCCAAAAAGTGTATCAATACTTTGATACAGCACCAAGGAGAAGTGGACAGAGAGGCAGCCTCATAGTCAGAAAGGCCTGGGTTCAAATCCCATTTCTTCATTCTTGCAACATGGCCCTGGGCCACTTAGCCACTCAATGTTCCAGAGGACTCTTAAGATTAGACAAGTTACAGATCATTTGCTGATCTGCATTGGTAGAAAAAATTAACTTATCAGGAGTTTCATACATCAATGAAATCACTCATCCAAAAAAAAGAATTTTTGAAAAGTCACACTGCCTCCCTTGCTGGGATGCTATGAGGACCAGATGAGACAATGTATTCTATGCCTTTTTGTGAACTCTGAACTATTGTAAGAACATAAGCCATTACTATGGTCTCAACCTAGGGACTCAGAGGTACACATTTATAAATCATTTCCAAGGAATTCTATTTTCTCCACAAAGAACAGCAATGTCTTAGGACTGGACAGGTGCAGTGATCAACAATTTACATACTCCATTATTTTCACTTATGCCCACATGACCTTCAAAATCAGAATAACCCTCAGGGTCCCATGAGTGAGGTATGATGGATGCCAGAAGCTTGTTTATCAACTAAAGAAATTGGAAGGAGAATGAGTTAAACTTCATTCCTTAGGAATTACCAATTGACATAGATAAGCATAAACAGAATCAACAAAGACAAATAGATCTCTTCCCCTTTGCCATTTCTAATACTGCAGGGAATTTTATTTTCAAGTCAAACTGGGGGTTCCAGAAAATCCAAGGATCACAGAGTTCTGTTTAAAGCCAGTATGAATTTTAGACTCAGTGAATGTCAAGATTTCTGTGAGGTTTACAAACTCACACACACACACACACACACACACACACACACACACACACACACACACACACACACATGCAAACCTTCTTAGAAAAACCAGTACACTTTCACTGTCTACATCCTCCTTTCTATTTGAGGATTTGGTTTTGTATTCTCTAGTGCCCTAAGTGGTACTCCTTTCATTCAGCCTCCAAGTCAAAAAAATCTGCTGATAGAGAGGGTCTGTGATGCACTGGAAAGAATACTAGATTTGGAGTCAAAGAAGCTAAGTTTGAATTCTTGTTGAGTCCATTTCAGTCATATCTGGCTCTTTGTGATCTCATTTTTGGGTTTTCTTGGCAAAGGTACTGGAGTAGTTTGCTATTTCCTTCTCCAGCTCTTTTTAACAGAAGAGGAAATTGAGGAAAAGAAGGTTAAGTGACTTGCCCAGGGTGCCTCAGACCAGATTTGAATTTCTGAAGATGAGTCTTCCTGGTTCTAAGTCCAGTGGTCTAGTCACTGCCCTACCTAACTGCCTCTACTTTGGATCCTAGCTCTGCTGCTTATTTATATCTGAGACCTTGTATTTGTCATTCATTTTATTTCTCTGGGCTTCAGAGGGGGTTAGACCCATTGACTTCTATGGTCCCTTATAGTTTTAAATCTATGAGCCTCTGAACACTTTTGGTGTTGATTTCCTGCTGTGAAATTTAATCCTATTTTTTCCAGGGAGAACATCTTCAAAAAACAACTTATTTGGTTATTTTACTGTGCTTCTGGAGAATGTTTGTACCATTTCTACATACTACAAGTGAAACTTTCGGTCTGTCTAGTTCTCCCAGGGTCATCTTAATGACAAGCCAGGGTTGGCACTGTCCATTCCAGGTTCCCACTGAGAAGCCATATAGGAAAGCCACTGTGAATCATAGAAGCAGCTGTTTGGAGTCTGCCTCATTCAGCCTTTCTTATGCTGTTGTAGCTATCTCTCCCCTTAATTGTTGCAAGAAAGGAGAGGTAAAGGGAAAGGGAAAGAGAAGGAAAGAGAAGGAAGGGAAAGGGAAGGAAAGGGAAGAGAAGGGAAGGCAAGGGAAGGCAAGGGAAGGGAAGGGAAGGGAAGGGAAGGCAAGGGAAGGGAAGGCAAGGGAAGGGAAGGCAAGGGAAGGGAAGGGAAGGAAAGAATTTTCTAATTGTGTAGGTTTGAGTATGAAAGAGAGCTGGACAAAGAGAGAGAGAAAGAGTTAGAAATAGAGAGAAAAAGGATATTCTTGCAACCTGTCCTTGCAGAATTATACAAGTTTTGCACAGTTAGCTGGGTGAAATTCCCAGGTTTCTTGGACACAGATTTGGAAACTTCTACCAGTGCAGGTCAGCACACTTCTATAATTTATAGTCTTGGAGAGTAACCTGGAACATGGAGATGTTAAGTAACTTGCCCTGGTTCCAAAGCCGACATGTGGCCAAGCCAAGGCTTTCACCCACATCTTTCTGGCTCTGGGGCCAGCCCTACATTATTTCAGAAATTACCCCTTCCCTTCTTCACTTTCATATGTAATATTCTGTGCTTTCATAAATGTGAAAAAAGGTGTTTGTTTCATTTGTACTTAATATGTTGAATGGTTTAATCAACCTATAAGTATTTATCAGATGCCCTGTATATGTGCTAGGGACTGTGTTTGGTATTCAATATACAAAATATAAAGGATTAAATAATCTCTAATCTCATGAAGCTTACGTTCTATCCAGGTTCTACAATACTTAACTTATACAGATTATTAGATTATTATCTGACTTCTTTAAAGTCAGTGAGTAAGTAATTTAATAAGTAGAAGTCTAAGGGTGTGAATGTTTTATTGATGAGGAAAGCCACAGATCTACCATGTAAAAGGCATCCTGAAGAAAAGATTTATTACTAAGGGAAGGCTTCACAAAAAAGAAGAGGTGAGAGCTTTTCCTTTTAGATGGAGAAAGTATTTGCTATAGTCCTGTAACTTCTTAGGTGAGGGAAAAAAAAAACTTAGGTTATTTACTCCAATCTCATTCATTTACAGATGAAGAAACTGAAACCCATAGAGGTTAAGTGATTTACTCAAAGTCACAGAGCTGGTTAGTAACAGAACCAGAACTAAAATACAGATCTTGTGAGATCTAGTCCAGCATTTATTGTACTTCACCAAGATGCCATAGAAAGAAGAATTATTTCACATTATTCTAAGAGTCTTGTTCTAGAAAGATCAGGAAAGATACTAGTTGCTTTGATGGCCAAGAGAGAAACAGAGCAGGTGAATTAAGGATATGACTCTTTATGACTGAACTGGGAGTGAGGAATAATGAAAATAATTATGGAAAACTGGGATTTAGACTGCTTAAAATAGCTAAGAAGAAGCTCAATAGAGTGGATCAAAGATTCTTCACAGTCAAGTCAAGAGTAAATGAATTATAGCTTTTTGTACTTAGAGATTTGTACTCTTTTCCTTGGTATAATTTGATTGATCTTCTTGATAAAGTGTCTTGCTCATAATGGGTATTTAGCAAATGTTAATGTGCCTGATTTTGTATCTTGTTATGCCAGATACACTTAAACATGTAAATATGGGTTTAAACATTTTCTAGGTACATCCATACATTGGCCAGGTACTCCATTGCCATGTTAGCCTCATAAAGCTCAAAACCTCCCAGTGACAATTATTAAAGGTCAAGACACAGTCTAGAAAAGGGACAAATCAACACTTTCATTATTTGTCCCCAAGCTTTAAAAAGACAGAGGAATGACACTGTAGTTATGACTAGTTCTCCCTGAGTTTTAGTGATCTCTGAATATTCTTTCTACTTCCTAAAGGGTAAGTCTGGTCAGCACTTTCTTCTTGCAGTCACACAATCAGTTCCAATAGCTTGCTCCAGTTCTATCTCTTAGTGTTAAGATTCCAGAAACACAGGAAAAGTCAGCTCTCTGCAATAAGTTGAAATCCGAAATGTGAATCTGAGAGGGGAATTTTGCCCCAGACCCCAAAGTTGTATGCCAGCAACTATATGTAACATCTATAAGAGTGTTATGGGATTGCCTTGTCACTTACAATATGGTTCAGCATCACTCAGTCTTTAGGCTAAGGTTGGACACTCAGAAGGATGACTAATAAATTGTCTTATGTGGCCAATAGATATTGAAGTCATTGCTGATTTAAGAGAATAGTCTACATTATTCTCTGTCCACAAAGAGTTTAGGGTTGTATGTAAACATTCCCCACTTCTCCTTATCTTCTGTCCTTCATTTATATGTGTATACATACATACACACATACATCAGAAGTATTATCTCACTTCTAGTCTAGGATTTCTTCCCTGTCATGTAATTGTTATCTTGTTATTTTGCTTGATTGCTGAGACTTAGAAAGGGTTTTAGAGAGGAATTAGGCTGGTCACTATTGCACAGCAACAGGGCTTTAAGATAAGAGTAGTTTAACTAAAAAGAGAAGGCTTATACCTTACCTGACAACCCCAAGGGCACCAAGTGGGAGATGGGGAGAGAGAATGAATCCAGATCATAGCCATTAGTAAGACAAAGATGGAATGAGAATCTGGAGGAGACAGGTGAGACACATGGGATCTGGGTCTGCTAAAGATCTGATGACCTCCAGGCAGCAGGAGGAGGAAGGGAATTGGGTGCACAACAAGAAAGGCCCTTTGGACTTGATCCCAGGTTGTTCCAGGCTCTTCCTTGACATCCTTTACCAAGTCTAATGTAGATACACTTAGGGTAATGCCACAAAATAGGTACTTCTTATCTATAGAAGAATACCAGGTGTTCTATCAGGAGAGTCACGGTCTTCCTCAGTCATATTTGATTGGTTTTCTACACTTGATGTCACAGTCAGGGAGGTGAAAAGAAAGAAGATTGCATGGGAGATAAGTTTCAAGCATGGAAGTTTTCCAACAGATTCAAAAGGAAGGAGAGATACAAGGCAAAAGAAAGGGTGTGTCTAAAGAAGAGACAGTTAATTAAAGGAAAGACGAAAGACTAGCCCACATCACCCCCCTCTTCCCCGGATGTTTCTAGACTTTCACAGCTATTGAGCATGAATCTTCCACTCAACAAGATGATACAGGGTAACAGTTTGCTTTTTGGCAGAAAAAGAGTGGACATAGGTTTGGATTGTTAATTACCAAATAATACACCTCATTAATCAAGCTATGTAATCCATTCATTCATATCATCCACTACCAACACCTATGAAAGTGGGAAGGTAGCATGTAAAACTTTTTATTCTCTTGAAAAAAGGCTGCCTTTGTCAAGTTAATTACATTTCTTTCTTTTCCCCCCAAGAGGCTTAGAACAATGAGGATGGAAAAGCATTCCAAGAGATGTCAAATAATTGCATTCTTACTATCATGAAAACTAATTGACTATATAGCTTCTTCACTGGGAAATGAAAATGATTCTACATCTGGCTAGAGGAGCTCAACACAAATAAGGTAGACATGTATTGCACCTGTTAAAGAAGGCTGCAGGGGCCCGGTGAGACAGATTTGTATTTAAAAATGATTAGTCAAATCCTGAAGAGAAAAATAAAAAGGAGAAATAATTGGTGGGTACTTCAAACGTCTACTGTTGTATTTTGCATTTCAGCCAGGCTCTTCTCTATGTGGCTGTTTGCTAAGGTGCCATTCACTAAGTGCTATGATATTAATTAAAGGCAAATTAAAGTCCAGAGAGTGGCTTTCTATTTCCTCATTATCAAACAAGTGCCATCTCCTGTGGGCAGTAAGTCATCAACCCCAAACATATCATTAGCACCATCATTTTAGTGAATTCGTTCTGGATAATAGTACAAAATTAGACAAATGAGATGTTCGATGATAGTCAGACCCCATGTGAAGAGAAAATAATGGGTTTTTTTTTCTGGCAGGAGAACAATTAGGAATAAGGAGCTATCCAGTTTCCAAATAATAAATGAGTTGCCAAATGGTATGCTACACATCACGGTATGCAGACCCCCAAACAAGATTATAACTAAACAAAATAGCAGGCAAGTTTTGAGCTCCCCAGAGGACCTTTCTGAATTTCTTCATATCATCCTCTAAGAGTTAAATAGTCAAATAATGGTGTTTAACTGCCTCCAGAAAATGACATTGGAGAAGTTCTACTCTGGATATGCTCCTGTTTAGTCACAGATTCTGAGTCCCCTAACATATTCTTAACACCTTAAATATCATGACATATACAGGACACCTGCCTGACAAGATGGACCTGTTCTACATGGACTGCCAGAATATTTTGGCAAATAAACTTGTAGAATAGGCATATAGGGTATCATCTGGATCACACCAGCCATCATCCAACTTAGAGGCAGCCTTGTCTATTCAAGAGATTTTGTATGATCAAGAACAGTAGAGAGATTTAAATTCCAGAATAAGAAGTGTATCCAGAAGCAGATAGCTTAAGGAATGGGGGATTGGAGAAGAGAGAAACATGAAATCTTTTTCATACAAGGATAGGTTGTATGAAATAGGGATGTTGGTTAACTGAGGAGGATACTATTATTTTCTCCCAGTATTTGAAGGTTTGTAACGTAGAAAATAATTGTTTGTTTCTATGGAAAGAACATTAGACTTTACTTTTTCATCTGTAAAATGAGGGTGATGACAATTCTGCTATCCACTATGTGGGATGGTTGTGAGGAAAGATTACAGAGTCAATGAATTTCAAGGCTGGAAAGGACCTCCTCTGTAATCATATCATCCAACCCAAAATGGAAAAACTGATCTTCTATGTCATATAGACATCAAGGGGTCATTGAATATCTGCTCAAAGATCTCTAGTGAGGGTGAAGCTCTCTGTCTTTGGGGAGACTCATTTCCACCATTGCATAGAGTAGGAGGAGTATTTCAGTTGCTCTGCCAATAGCTTTAATGGGTAGAATCAGGCAGGATCCAGGACAGCCATGACTGGGAAATTGTTGCTTCAATTTGTTATATCAAAGAAGGATATTGGACTAGAATTATAACTATCTATTAGTTATTTGTTGTCTAGGGTTATGATGTTCTTTTAGGAGTTCAGAATAAAAGCCACTTTCTCTGATTATTCTACAGAGGAGGGTTATAGCTACCTTACTCCCTCTAATTTAACATCTTTCCATCAAATGCTTGGTATACCAAAAAAAAAAATGCTTGGTGTGTGTGCGTGTGTATACATATATGTACATATATACATACTTACATATATATGTATTTATGTATGTGTGTATGTATATATGTGTATGTTCATATATATATGTCAGAGTTAAGGAGCTCTTGGTTCAGGAGCCAGATAAAATCAGCTCCACCAATGAAATAACAGTCTCATCAAGAAGTCCATCTTAACAGTCTTTGGGAGTTCAGGTTCTGGGAGTTAGGGAATATAGTGGAAGGGGGAGGGCAGTTTCCCCACATTTCAGACTTTTAAGATTTCCTATCCACTACTCAGTTCAGTTTCTTTTTTCATCCGTCTCACAAACTCCTTCTCTGATTCTCTCTCTTCTTCTCTGAAATCTCTCTACATCTACACAGTATCTGAAATTTAGAGATATTACAGCCAAGCCTGAGTCACATCTCTCTCTCTGTACCCAGGATGTAGCATCACAGAGATGTCCTATAGGCAACTACCTCAAGCTACTTTTGAGAGGGGACCTTATGTCAGACTTCAAACCTAGATCCTTTGACTCTAAATATAATACAGTTTCCCCTGAACCATTCTACCAACTCACTAATCTATTAAAAAAAAAAGTTAGTCTCATGGTCCCAAAAGCGCTGTCCACAAACTAACATTCATTCATTGGGCACGTTTTAGTTCCACCTGCAAATCTCTAATCGCCACTTTCCTTGAGTGCAGAAATAGCCTCAGTGTCTCTTACAGATAAGTTGAAGGATGGTGAAACTTGACTTCACACAATAATATTATAAGGATTAATCACCAAAATATACAGGGAAAGCATTAGCCTGGGAAAAGTCAAGAGACAGAGGTCCCCGTCTTAACTCTGACACTAATTAGTTATATAAACTTGGGCAAATTATTCCAGCTCTCTGGGTTTCAGCAGCCTCATTTGTAAAATGAGGCCATCATAAGCTTTCAGAGTGGGAAGTTAACGTGGGTCAATTAGGTTTATTCCTTCATTTTAGAGAAGACAAGTGTGACCCAGAGAAGGTAACTGACTTTCCAGGGTTACAACTGGTAAACACCAGAAGGATTTGGAGCCAAGTCGTTTGATTCTAAAACCAGTTATCTTTGATTTTAGTATCTAAAATGTAGATACAAAACTTTGACTTGATATCTAAAAACAATGACTAAATCATGCTTAGTTGGATGAGATGATTTCTAGGGTCTCTTCAGGTTGTAACCTCACATGATTCCATTTGAACTTCTTGGAAGGGAGGGGGTACATAAATGTGGCAAAATTTTTAGTGCAAGCTGGCATATAAGCTTCAAATGTTACCTTAGATTTCTTAAGTGTTCAGTGGTTTTTCGTGTTATATTTTCTTTTTTGAGCTTTCTGAAAGTCTATTTCAAATGTTATGGATAATTGTATTTTTGGTTTGGTTTGTTTTCTTTACCTCATCTGCCATAGCAGCAGGTAAAGAGAATACATTTCTCTCTGCCTCTCACCCACTGTACCCCTGGGTCAGGCATTAATCAGAGGCAAATGATTCTGAAATTGCAAATTCTTCTGCTTGTGACATAATCTGGGCTGGAATCTCTCCAGAGATCTGAAACCACAAAGAAAAGCATGAGAACTCTATAAACTCCCTTTCCCAGTATAATTTCTCAAACCTCCATCCAAATGCACTCAAATCCTCTTTCCTTTCTGGTGTTATTCACAACTCCTGTAATTTCCAGTTCAACAGAGATAAGTACAGGCTTATCTCAAAGATTCCCAGTCGGTTCCCCTCCAAAACAAGAACCAGATTAGACAAGGAAAATGGAAGGGAATTTCAAATAGACCTTCCAGACTTAATTCTTTTTTTTTTTTTTAAAGCTTTTATCAAGATACTCTTGAGCTTATATGATGGCAGGCTATTAGATTAGAGGTATATCAGCCCAGTGCACAAATGGTCTGTCAGTTCAGTTTGTTATTGTGCAGGCAAAAGAACCAAGTAATATGCTGATTTTTTTTCTTTGCTTTTCAACTAATACAAAGTCAAAGAAATGGCAGAAAATCTAGCATCAACACTCTTTCCTTCATTTTTTTTTCTTTCAAATGGAGTCAAGTGCAAGGTAGCACAAAATCAAAGAATCATCAAGCCTCGGAGTCAGGAAAGACCCCTGATGTCATTTAAGGACATCCTCCACATTATTCCCAACAAGTGATCATTAAGCTTCTAGTTAAAAACCTACAGTAGGGGGGCAGAGCCAAGATGGCAGAGTAGAAAGACACATATACGCTAGCTCCGAACCCACAGCCCATAAAATATCTGCAAAAAAGAACTCCTAACAAATTCTGGAGCAGCAGAAGCCACAGAACAATGGAACAGAGGAGATTTCTGTTCCAGAGGGACCTGAAAACCTGACATGAAAAGTCCCTTGCGCCCTGGACCCAGAGCCGAGCCCAGCCCTCCCTTGGCCGCAGGGCACCAAGAGGAGAGGAGCCAAGCATGCTTCAGGGACAGATTCTCCAGTGGCCACGTGGGTCTCTCCACCCACAGGCCCCAAAGGTTGGTGAGAGGGTCTTCTCAGCTTGCCGAGAGGGGAGTGGGGTGCCCCCGTAACTCAGGCCCCCTCGGGAGGCAGGAGCGGAGGTGGGAACAGACCAGGCTCCCCAAGCAGGCAGGAGCCTGGATGCATTGTTGAAAGTCTCCACATAAACCCCCTGAGGGAACTGAGCCTGTGAGGTGGCCCTGCCCCCACCTGAGCACCTGAACTTAATCTCACACTGAATAGCAGCCCTGCCCCCGCCCAAAGCCCTGAGGGTGGGAAGCAGCATTTGAATCTCAGACCCCAAGTGCTGGCTGGGAGGATCTGTAGGTGAGGTAGGGGTGGAAAGAAAACTCAGAAGTCAAGTCACTGGCTGGGAAAATGCCCAGAAAAGGGGGAAAAAAAAGACTATAGAAGGTTACTTTCTTGGTGAACAGATAATTCCTCCCTTCCTTTCTGATGAGGAAGAACAATGTTTAGCATCAGGGAAAGACACAGAAGTCAAGGCTTCTGTATCCCAGCCCACTCAATGGGCTCAGGCCATGAAAGAGCTCAAAAAGGATTTTGAAAATCAAGTTAGAGAGGTGGAGGAAAAACTGGGAAGAGAAATGAGAGAGATGCAGGTAAAGCATGAAAAGCAGGTCAACACCCTGCTAAAGGGGACCCAAAAAAATGCTGAAGAAAATAACACCTTGAAAAATAGGCTAACTCAACTGGCAAAAGAGGTTCAAAAAGCCAATGAGGACAAGAATGCTTTCAAAAGCAGAATTAGCCAGATGGAAAAGGAGGTCCAAAAGCTCACTGAAGAAAATAGTTCTTTCAAAATTAGAATGGAACAGATGGAGGCCAATGACTTTATGAGAAACCAAGAAATCACAAAACAAAACCAAAAGAATCAAAAAATGGAAGATAATGTGAAATATCTCATTGGAAAAACAACTGACCTGGAAAACTGATCCAGGAGAGACAATTTAAAAATTATGGGACTACCTAAAAGCCATGATCAAAAAAAGAGCCTAGACATCATCTTGCATGAAATTATCAAGGAAAACTGCCCTGAGATTCTAGAACCAGAGGGCAAAATAAGTATTCAAGGAATCCACCAATCACCGCCTGAAAGAGATCCAAAAAGAGAAACTCTTAGGAACATTGTGGCCAAATTCCAGAGTTCCCAGGTCAAGGAGAAAATATTGCAAGCAGCTAGAAAGAAACAATTCAAGTATTGTGGAACTAAAATCAGGATAACACAAGATCTAGCAGCCTCTACATTAAGGGATCGAAGGGCATGGAATAGGATATTCCAGAAGTCAAAGGAACTAGGACGAAAACCAAGAATCACCTATCCAGCAAAACTGAGTATAATACTTCAGGGGAAAAATTGGTCTTTCAATGAAATGGAGGACTTTAAAGAATTCTTGATGAAAAGACCAGAGCTGAAAAGAAAATTTGACTTTCAAACACAAGAATGAAGAGAAGCATGAAAAGGTAAATAACAAAGAGCAGTCATAAGGGACTTACTAAAGTTGAACTGTTTACATTCCTACATTGAAAGACAATATTAGTAACTCTTGAAACTTTTCAGTATCTGGGTACTGGATGGGATTACACACACACACACACACACACACACACATGCACATGCACACGCACACGCACACACACATAGAGACAGAGTGCACAGAGTGAATGGAAGAGGATGGGATCATATCTTTAAAAAATGAAATCAAGCAGTGAGAGAGAAATATATTGGGAGGAGAAAGGGAGAAATGGAATGGGGCAAATTATCTCTCATAAAAGAGGCAAGCAAAAGACTTATTAGTGGAGGGATAAAGAGGGGAGGTGAGAGAAAAACATGAAGTTTATTCTCATCACATTCCACTAAAGGAAGGAATAAAATGCACACTCATTTTGGTATGAAAACCTATCTTACAATACAGGAAAGTAGGGGATAAGGGGATAAGCAGGGTGGGGGGGATGATGGAAGCGAGGGCATGGGGAGGAGGGAGCAATTTGAGGTCAACACTCATGGGGAGGGACAGGATCAAAAGAGAGAATAGAAGTAATGGGGGGCAGGATAGGATGGAGGGAAATATAGTTAGTCTTGTACAACATGACTATTATGGAAGTCATTTGCAAAACTACACAGATATAGCCTATATTGAATTGCTTGCCTTCCAAAGGGAATGGGTGGGGAGGGAGGGATGAAGAGAAGTTGGAACTCGAAGTTTTAGGAACAACTGTTGAGCACTGTTCTTGCTTCTAGGAAACAAGAAATACAGGTAATGGGGTATAGAAAGTTATTTGGCCCTACAGGACAAAAGAGAAGATGGAGACAAGGGCAAAGAGGAATGATAGAAGAGAGGGCAGATTGGTGATAGGGGCAATTAGAATGCTTGGTGTTTTGGGGTGGTGGGATGGGACAAAAGGGGAGAAAATTTGTAACCCAAAATTTTGTGAAAATGAATGTTAAAAGTTAAATAAAAAATAAACAAAGAAAAAAAAGAAAACAAAAGAAAACAAAATTTAAAAAAAAAAAACCTGCAGTAATAGGAAACCCACAGTTCTCCCTCCAAAATAACCCAGTAGCCCATTCCACTTTTGGAGAATTCTGTTAGCAAACTTTTCCTTTTCTTTAAAATAAGGGAGTTTGACCATATAGATTTAAGAATCTTTTCAGCTCAAAATTTGTAATACTATGGATTTTGTGATACTAAAATGAAGTTGTTTTTTTTTCAGTTCTTACCCATTGCTTCTAGTTCTGTCAAAGAACAAACCAAAGAAATCCAATCCCTCTTTTAAATAACAGCTATGTTCAGTTCATGTTCTCTTTCAAGTCTTCCCTACTCCAACTTAAACATCTCAACTTCCTTCAAGCAATCCTCATCGCTTGGTCTCTGGTACACTTGCTTCACCTCTTCTGTGTGTCATTGTCTGTCCTAAAATGTTGTATCTAAAACAGCAAACAGCATATGCTCTGACCAAAGCAGAATGCATTGGGATTATCACCATCCTTTTGTAGACTCTATGACTTGTCTGAATAATGCATCTTAGTAGAGCAGTAGGTTTTTTGGAGGTCAAAACATACTACTGAGTCACATTGTATTTGATATCCACTCAAAACGCTGTCTTTTTTTGCAGGAACTGAAATTTAGCTTTGCCACTTCAACATTGTTTTTGTGAAGTTGATTTTTGTCCCCAGGTCACATTCCACTTATTTCAATATGCCAGTGATCTTTTATTTGGTGTTGTACATATTCCTCCCTCCCTCACCAACACCAGTACTAACGTCTCTATAACTTCGTATGTGGCTGAGAGTTGTAAAGGATGAAAAGTGTATTATCCTGTCATCGACAAAGGAATGAGTTTCTGAACTAAGTTGAATTCAACTAAGTTGAATCTCAGAAAAAAGACATATAGTTCATTGCTAGGACTGAACTTTACGTTATCCCTAAAAATCACAGTTCCCAAATTACTTACAGAGAAGGGAGAAATGGTACTAAGGAGAACAGAGAAGAAAAACAATTTATAGAGAAAGGAGATGCATGCTGGAGATGATAGAACTGTGAGGGTGTTGGAGAACTAATATACATGTCATCTGAAGACGTGTAAGATGTTCGAGGGGTGGGGGAAAAATATCAGACTTTATAAGTATTTTAAAAAGTTAGGAGCAATAATAACTACTAGTCCATATACCCACTCTCTCATTTATACAAAATATAAGAATTTTATATAAACCAATCAAGGGCATCTTCAATGAGTTTACTGTAGGACATAAGTAGGTATTTGCAAACAATATTCAAAAATGGACCACATATTTACTTTCTCACAATTACCTGAAAGACAAAGAGCATATAAAATCCAACTATATTTATTGATTATTAATTATGAAAATCATTTGATTCTATAAAATAAAGTTCTACCTTATAAGCTCTTTAATAGTAAAGTGCTTCCCCTCCATTTATTAAGATCATTCAAGATTAAACTTGTTCAATAACCCTCTAATCATAAATATCAGGCAGGGCATAAAACAAGGAAATGTTTGTTTGTCATTCTAATAGAGAAGATCTAACCAAGAGTCCAGGTCAAGAGGGGATTCCCTACAAATGGGTGAGACATTCCTGATGCTCCTATCTGTGAAAGGCATAGTGCGGACGGCATCAAACCCCAAGACATTACAGATCATTCTGGAAGACATCTGTCATCATTCAAAGGACTTTGGCCTGATCATCTATACAGAAAATACTAAGTGGATGAAGAGTTTTATCCCCTAGGTTTCAACATAGATTTGTAAGGATACACCTCAGAGTTTGTCCAACAACATGCTTATGTGGGGCAGACAATACAGATTGATGATGAGCTTGAGGTAGCTTGTACTTGAAAATAGTTGGTATTTATATAGCACTTTAAGGTTTGCAAAGTGTTTTCCAAATACGTTCATTCTACCTTCCTAAGTACCCTGGGACATAGGTGTCATTATTATCTCCATTTTACAGATGAGAAAGCTGAAGCAGATATTAAGTAATTTGCCTAGGGTCACACATCTGAGGCCAGACTTGAGTTCAGGTCTTCCCGACTCCATGTCCATCACTCTAACCATTGCACCACCTAGCTGATAGAGGAGAGCAAGCTGATTTGCTTTTGGGAAATTGCAAAGCTCTTTTACTGATCCTATACTGCAAGGGCCATCTTGTCCATACTAATACTTTACTGGTGTTACTAAATAACTGTTTTATGTGGAACATCACTGCCACTGAAGATCCAAAGATTTCCTAGAGAGGGAAATGGAAAGGTGCACAACTGGTATAAACAGGTTCCAATATTTAAATAACCAAGAAATGTGAAGGAGAAAAGTATGTCACCAAGAAAATATATGATAAGAAGAGAATGATAGGTTATGACAGGTGAACATTCTATGTTCCAAAAGAACTCTGAAACAAGAGTCAAAGAATGGACAGGCATAGATGGGTTGTGATCTGTATCTTTGGATGTAATTCCAGCTAGGTGGCTCAGTGGATAGCATGCTGGGCCTGGCATCAGGAAGACCTGAGTTCAAATTTGACCTCAGATTAGTTTATGTGACCCTCGCAAGTCACTTAACCTCTGTTTGCCTTAATCCATTGGTAGAGGAAATGGCAAACTACTCTAATAAGAAAACCTTGTGGATAGTAGGGTCATAGTCTGACATGACTGAATGACTCAACAGCTAGAATCAATTAGATCACAAGTCCATTTGCATATTAACTGTTATCTGTCCCTCTCCAATTTCTACCATTGATCCTGGTTTTGTTCTCTATCAGACCAAACTGTGATTTTACTAGCACTCTTATCATTCCCTATCTAGCTGAACACATCTGGACTTTCATCATACCCTCCAGAATTTCATCATCCTGGAAGATGCAAGCTTGAATTTCTTAGTTTCCCCTGCCCTGCCCCTACCCCTCTCTAACTGGAGAGCGAAAGAGCTCTTCCTGGATCCTCTATTTAAAAGGGGTATCCCCAGCAGCCATCTCAAAATTCTCCTCAGTCTTGCACTTTTCTCATTATACGCCACCAGGTATCCTCTCTCCTCTCATTTAACCCACTTTTCAGTTTCCTTGTGTGTGTGTTGCCATTCTCCATTAAACTGTGAGTCTTTGAGGGCAGGGGCTATCTTTTGTCTTTCTTTGTATTCCCAACATTTAAAACAGTTCCTGGCACACTGTAGGTGCTTAATGAATGTGTATGGACTGACTGCTATTGAGAACTCCCAGTGAGGATACTTTCATTAGTAATGCAGATCTGCACCTGCCCTGCAACTTACAGTCTTGGAAAATGACCTGGAACATTGAGAGAGTAACTGACTAACACAGAGTTGCATGGCCAGCATGTCTCAGAGCCAACACTTGAACTTAGTTCTTCCTGACTAAAACCAGCTCTCCAGATACCATGCCATACTGCATCTCAGGAATGACTAAAACCAGGGCTAATCCTTCTTCCATATGACAGCCTTCATCTATAAGAAGACAAATCTTATTCTCCCATTTCATCACCACCATCACTCAGTCCTCACTTCTCTAGGCTGAATATCCCCAGCCCTTCCAATCTATCCTTGTAAGGCCTTCTTCTGGGCCCCCTTGTTATCTTGACCAGACATTCAATAGGGAAGGGAGATAGATGGTAAGATACTGGGGAGTAAGTAGAGGGAGAATTTTATTGGGGGGAGGAACAGCCAGGGAACTCAAAACACAATTTGCCAACTTTGCTATTTTACCTTAACTGAACCCTGAGGATCCATAAAAATAAAAGATAAAAAACTTAAAATGTTTTCAACAAACCAGAACCTCTCCCCCAAAGCATTATCTTCTGTGAATTCCAAATAAATGTTTTACAGCTTCCCTGTTCACCACCACTACACACACAATACATTTGTTCTGGACTTGTTCTGCCAAGTTTCAGATCACAGGGAGTTTTCATAGCCTCTACAAACCCTGGCAAAAGGAAAAGGCATTGCCACCCATCACCATTTCTCTATGCTCCACAGCCTTCTCACCTCCTCATGGATAATTGCAGTCCCCTAGCCAGAGAGTGGTACAGACAGAGTCTGCCATGAATTGTCTGACTTGACTGCAGAGAGGAAGGAACTGATACATCTCCTTTCTCTGGAGCTTTCTGAAGCTCCCTGATCATTTTGCATTCCCAGAATGTTTCTTATTCTGAGAGTTTGGGGATGGAAGCTTCTTACCATATGATTGGCACTGGGACAGTGACATCCCCCTTTCCTGGTGTGCCTTTGTGCACACCAGAGGAAAAAAGGATTCCAGCAGGCAAAAATAAGCTAAGAGAAAACACTATTTATTATTCTTTTTTATTTTACTTTACATTTTCATTTTATTTATTTTAATCCAGGTGCTACAGCAGTCATAAATATATCAATATCAAGAAATAAGCAGTCTTATAAATATATTAAGATCAAGAAATAATATCAATATATAAGAAATAACTTTAATAGAAAAGACCCTGACATAAGAGTTAAAAAATGGGTTTGAGTCTAAGCTGGGCAATTAGCTAGCTATCCTGCCTAGAACAAGTCACCAAAGCTGTCCAAGTCACAGAAAATTTAATTCTATCAATGGAATTGCATAAGAGAAGTTGATTTCAACCATAATTGTTCCCTTCTGTGATACTATTGTTTACAAAACAAACTGAATGCTGTGAAATTTTAATGACTTAACTTGGACCCAAAGAAGATAGATGAGAATACAACTCCCTCTTTTCTTTGCAAGAGGCGAGGAACAATTGGTTGACTGGGGATTCCTTTTGTCTATGAGTGGGATGAGGTGGTGAGTGAGCTCCCTTCAAGATTCCAAATTCTGGGCTTCTGTGTGATCCTATGATATATATTGGTTAGTTTTGCTAAAGTGTTTTCCTTCTGTCTTCTTTGTTATAAAATCTGGCTCCCTGAGAGTCAGGAAAAGAAAGGATCTATTGGGAAATCTGGCTAATGTAAAAAAACAAAAATACCAATAATTTTTTTAAATGTTTAAAAATTCACTTTGGGAGATGGGATTAAGTGAAGATATCGTGTTCTAAGCTCTTCTATAGAGGACATGCTATTTTGTAAATGGTTAGCATAAAGTGACCACAAACTAACTAAATGAGACACATAGTGGGGAAGCAGGTTATTTCTTAGCAAATTGTTACCTTAATATTTTGAGGACTGATGATTTCCTTAACTTTGGTATTCCCCCCAATACAGAGAGCAACTTGTCCATGTCTTAGAACATAATATTCATGAATTGCTATGGTCAAAATAAAGCAAAAAAAATCCTCTGTGACTCAGTTTATCATCACTTTCTAGTGATAAAACTCTCCAGGCTTCCTGTGGATGGATATAGGGACTGAGCTCTTCTGGCATAGGCTCTGATCATATCTAAACCACAGTGAGCCATTATAATAGGACTCATTGATGGATCACATAGAGTTGGACACGACTGAAATGACTGAACATCTGATGACTGGTTTTACTACAGGTGGAACAGGAAAAAATTCCCCAAATCTCAAAAGGTTGGACCTTTCAAATTTTCCACAAAAGTTCCCTATGGATGGTTTAAAACTAAAAAGAACAGGCTAAAGTGAATTTTAAGAAAGCACGTAGCAGGAAAGGAGGCAAATCCAGCCCTACAGCACAACCTCAACCCTTCCAAATATCCCAGGCACTTAGCTGGTCTGACAGCTTAATACAAGGTGTTAGATGTGTGTCTCATTATAATCCCTTCCCAAAACACCTTACTTTTTTACCCATCAAAACCTGACAGCAGATCACCTGAGTGTAAATGACCTACAATGACTAAAATCCAAGTGGTGGACTAGAAGGAAAATGGATAAATAAATAGTCAAGCTGTGAGGAGAATTCAGATGATATCAAATATATGGTTCAGCACAGGGCAGTTGGGGGAAATGGCTTATCTTCCAATAACAGTTTCCCTGTCCTTCTAGTGACAGGCTTAAAGGCTGCTTTGCCATTCTTTTGCAGTGAGCCTGTATGCTATCTTTCTCAAAGGAAACCAATCTATCTGAGGGAAGATTATAGAACCTGCCAATCTAAGTAAATCTTTCTATCCTGGAGACCTTGATAATGATAATTGCTATCAACCTACCATTTTAATCATAAATAGCCTTCTCCAGGAGGTGGAGTCCTACTGAAGAACCAATGTTAAACCTTAAGGGAAGTAACTGCTCATAATATCATAGACTTTATTCATTTTTTAGATGGGAGATCTAGATCATCTAGTCCAACTCCCTCATTTTACAGGTGAAGAAACTGAGACCCAGAGCTAAATGATGTACCCAGTGTCACAGAGGTAGTTAAGTGGTAGAGTGAAGTCAGACACCAAATCTAGTGCCCTTTCTTCTGACACTTTATTTTCAACATAAGCACCATATCTGACCCAACCCAGATGCACCTCACTGCTCTCCTGTCATCCTCATGCCATGTTCCTCTGGTCCAGCTCCCACTCTGGACTTCCTCTTTCTGCCATAATTCTATGTATAATCCCTACCCCACCCCATCCCACCCTCAACTCTGCTTCTAGCAATCAAATCAACTCCACCTTTCCAGGAAAGGATGGGTCTGTTTAAAGTCCTGTGATTCTACTCACCATTCCTTATCTTCCCAGAACCCTTCTCTTCTCTTCTACCACTCACTTGTATGTTTTGTATTCCTCTATCATAAAGTAAACTCCTTTAATGATAGGGACTGTCTTGGTTTTGGTATTCATATCCATAGCACTTAGCACATTATCCAGTACATAATAAATGCTTTTCATCCATTCATCTATCCATGTTTCTAACTTCAATTCTATACCTGTATATGCTGTACATTCCATTGGAAACAATCCTGCTCCATAATGTCAACAAAGAAAAACAGAAAAGAGATTTTATTGATAGACCCAATTTCCAAATAATGTCAAGGACTGAGATTCAGCTTGATTCAACATTTACTGAGCCATTTTGTCATAAATCTGATTCTTTGTGACACCATTTGGAGTTTTCCTGGCAAAGATACTGGAATGGCTTGCCATTTTCATCTCCAGTTCATTTTACGGATGAGGAAACTGAGGCAAACATAGTTTGTTAGTGTCTGAGCCCAGATGGAACTCAGGAAGATGAATTTTTTTGACTCAAGGCCTGGCACTCTACCATCTGTGCCACCCAGCTGCCCCTTAAAGAAATTAATTTAGGCTGTTCACCAGAAGGACAAATGCTGAAGCTTAAATACTACAGCCACATAGTGAAAAGATGGGACTCTTTGAAGACGACCCTGATGTTGGCAAAGATTAAAGGCAAAAGGAAAAGGGGTGGCAAAGGATGAGATGGAGATATCGTGTTATGGAAATGAGTATGAACTTGGATAGACTTCAAGAGATCATGGAGGGCAAAAGTGCCTGGCATATTATGGTCCATGGAGGTCATAAAAAGTTAGACACAACTGAACAACAAATGTATTAGATGTCAGCTTCCACAAAAGTCCTCCTCTGATATTTCATCATGGCCTGAAGATGACCCTGGGGCTAAATGGTTAAGCCATAAGAACCCAAGCTCAAGTGGAAGAACCAGTGAATATTATCTCAGGAATCAAATGCATGCCTCTTATTGAGGGATCAGTTCATTCTCACTAAGGCTCATCATCATCAGAGGTGTTACTGAGATTTTTTTTTTGCCTTGAAACTCACAAACACTCTATACTATGCCAAATTGGGGCTTTTTTCTGTCAGTATAGGAACTGCCTGGACAGAGGAAATCATGGGTCCTTGAAACATACATTACATACCCAGCACTATGCAAGGTATGGTGACAAATAATAATAAAAAAAACTAAAAACAATGGAAAGCATAGACATCGATTAAGAGCTGGAAGGATTCTTAGTGATCATCTAATTCTACTCTTTCATTTTACAAATGAAGAAAGTGAGGTACAGATATTTCAAATCATAGGATCGTAAAGTCTAGAGCTAAAACATCTGAGGACATCTAATCCAACCTCTCCATTTTAGAAATGGGGAAACCAGGGCTACCCAAAGGACTTAAATGATTTTACACATTCAAGGTGCAATGAGAAGATTCCAACCTAAGACTCCCAACTCACTCTTTCTTCATAGTAGTATTTGGCCTCAACCTCTCTCTTTAAGAAGCTGGAACTGTAATATCAAACACACAGAAAACAGAAAATCCACTCTATATTCCACCTAAACTGCACTACTTTGTCATTGTTTTTGCTGAGTCATTTCAATTGTGTCCAACTCTCTGAGATCCCATTTGGCGTTTTCTTGTCAAAGATACTAGAGTAGTTTGCCATTTGCTTTTCCAGCTCATTTTACAGATGAGGAAAACTGAGGCAAACAGGGTTAAGTGACTTGCCAACGGTCACATAGTTAGTAAATGTCTGATGCTGAATTTGAACTTGGGTCCTCCTGACGCTAGGACCAATGCTCTATCCACTGTTTTGCCTAGGTGCCCTTAAACTGGACTACGAGCAACTATCTAAACTAAACTAGCTTTCTGTCACCTCCATAAGTTTTGGTTTGCCACCACTCACCCCTGTGATGAACTCTGGCTTCATCTCTGCTTTTCATAATTCTTTATTTCCTTCAAGGCTCCACTCAGAGATGGCCAATTCCTCCGTGAAACCTTAATTCTGCCCCCACACACACTTAAAAGTGTTCTCATCTTCATCAACTTTTCCTAGAGGACCATATCTGGACCCTAAAGGATCCATGGAAAGATTTTTGGGGGTCTTTGAACTAAGTTGGGAAAAATTACATCTTTACTTTCACTAACCTTTTATATGCTTTGCAATCCTATGTATTTGATATGATCACTTAAAAATATTGTTTTAAGAAGACCCTAGCCTTCACCCAGGAGGTTCATGACACAAAAAGGTTCAAGAACCCCTGTATTAGGGGCTCACTAACTACATGTTATGTTAGAAAGAAGTCTAAAAGTCAGAGGCATAGGTTTTGAATTATCTGTGGACAATGGGCAATGAGTAAATCAGTTAATAATAGGCAAATCACTTAATCTCTCTGGATTTCAGTTTTCTGATCTATAAAATTAGGCAGCTTAACTAGATGATCTCTCAGGCCCCTTCCAGCCCTAAACCTATTATCCTGTGACATTGATTAGCTATCCTGGCTACAATATGTATGTGCAAAAACATTCACTAGGGTACAACAAATCGGGAAAATTGCCCAAGGGGAGGTCTCCTGCTGCTGTCTGGAGGGCAGTGACTCAGGGTGGCATCTGGTGGTGCCAGATGCTATTAAAATAAATCTAAAATTCATATACATGGTTATATCAAGATTATAAATACCCAGGACATCATCAAAGCAAAGGTGTCTTTGCCCCTCATTCATTACCACCACCACCACCACCACACACACACACACACACACACACACACAGTCAGAATGTTGTCATTGTTCTAAGATATTTTTCCCATTTCAATGCTCATTTTGACCTGGTTTCACTTATCTAAACATGTTGTGGATGAGGTAAAGGAGTAATCTGAATCCATGTGCCATTACCCTGTGCCCTTCTAGGAGAGTGTTAAGTCTGAAATTCAGCACTGAACCAATAGACCTTTTTTTTTTTAACAACTTCAAGATATGAGCATGATGGATTGCAAGGAACTGCAATCCCAAAGGCACTTCTTTACAGAAAACAGGATTATAGACTCTTCCTGTTGTGAGCTACAAGAATTTGCAAGTGCAATAAATTTATGTTATGGAAAGCCTTAGCTGGAAATAATAATGTTCTGGGGCACGTGAGCAGGGCTAACTCTAGAGAGGAATTTATGAGGTAGGAAAAAAATTGCTTTTTATGTCTTTCCACCTTCATTATTCAATATCCTATCCTTCTTTCCTGTCCCTTTCCCTTAACCTTTCTACCTCTGTATACAACCCACCTACTTCCTGGATTCCAATGTTTACTATTATCTGTTTAAGTCTTAAGGATTGACAGCTCCCAGAGGAATTTGTATTTAATAGAAACTTGAAGTTTAAAAGAGTCAAAGGAATAAGACTAGAATGATGAAGTTGTATCATCCCTTTAGAGACACATGATGGAGGCACCCTTCTAGTGAGCCATGTTGACTTGTTTCAGTCATGTCCAACTGCATGAAGCTGGGATTGTAACGTCAGACAGCGAAAAACCAGGAAATCCACTCTAGATTCCAGTTAAACTAGACTACTTTGCTGTTGTTGCTCTTGTTGAGTCTTTCCATTTGTGTCCAACTCTCTGGATCCCATTTCTTGACAAAGGTACAGGAGTGGCTTGCCATTTCCTTCTCCAGTTCATTTTACAGATGAGAAACCGAGGCAAACAATTAAGTGACTTGCTCAGGGTCATACAACTCATGAATGTCTGAGGTCAGATTTGAGTTCTCATCTTTCTGGCTCCAGACCCACTGCTTTATCCACTGCACCATCTAGATGCCCGCAATTAGGCCATGAGGACTCACTTATTTGTCTGCTGAGCCAAAATTCCCAACATATTCTAAATAACACTCCCCATTCCTCAGGCCTCTTTTTTCCTGCTCAACTCTAAAGGGCTGGAGAGAAGAGGAAATGGTACATTCGTATCTTTCTCCATTGCAAGGGCCAGTGCATGAGGACATGGATTTCAAGGCAAGTCTGCACTTGGAATGGGACCCCATTCTTTTATGTCTTCTTTCCTTTGGTACAGGGTCTGGTGAAAACATGAAAGGCAGCCAATGTCTTCACCATTCCCAAGCATTCAAGCAATGGGGTTATCAGCTACTGGCAGAATTAGAGTGGCAATAGAGACAGTGACAGATGATGCCACTGCAGTGGCAGTGGCAGACTAGGCAAGCGAGAGAGTTGGCCACAGAGAAATAAATAAAAACACTGAAAGAAAGGAGCCACTTGGCACTAATCAAGTTGTGTTCAGTGGGGAGCGAAATATAAGTGAGGGGTGTGATTGAGTAAATCAATCAAATCACTCTACCCCACATAAAGTAAGTGATAAGATGTCCAGATACTTTGATGAGATGAGAACAACTCTCAATCAGTCAAAACTTTAGATTAAGTGTGAAAAGTCCTTGGAGAAACTGGAGTGACATTGACGGAAAGAATGCTCAAATTGGTTGTAGAAATGCATGGGCCTTCTATAAAATGGCAGACCAGTGCAAGGTCAAAAGATAAGAGATTCAGATATGAAGGAGATTTTAAGAGTCTAACAACAAAGAAGGAGGTAAGCTGGAAATAATCAGCAACCCTGGTCAAACAGCAAAAGGAGAAGGAGAAAGTAGGACTGAATTGTGACAAAGAGGAGAAATATCAAGAAGGGTCCTCAGCCCTACACACACATTAAAGGAAAAGATCTGAGTGATGCCACCGGTTTTGCACTTCAAGGATTGGAGATAGTTCCAAGAAGAGGTCTTCTCTTTCCCTAACTTCCATTCCTAGAACTATCAACAGATACAGTAGTATACTATACTGATTCTTTATCCAAACATTTCTGGTAAATTCGATTTTGCTTCAACCATGAAGAGGCCAGGGGTTAACTAGAGAAACTGATATAAACATAAATTAAGTCACAACGCCTAACCTCCACCTAAATGCTAGGGATTTTCCTAACTGGGAGCTCAGACCAATTGTGACTATATTTTTATCTTTCTTTTTGTCCAATACAAGTCCCCTAAAGCAGTGGATGAGTGAACCATGCAGACCTGAGAGGCTCCTAGGCTTAAAGTTAGATAATTATCTTAACAGGATAGTACATGTAAAATAGTTCATAAGAAGCTCTTTTGCAAAGATTGTAATTATCCTACCATGATATTGATAATATCACCTATGATGTTGCTTAACAATTCCCTTTCTATATGGGAATAAAATTTCCAGTCCCATGCCTGATTCATAGATGCCTTTTTCCTATCTCCCTGCTGCCACCACCACCATCACCACCACCACCCCCATCCTGACTGGGGAGGGTCCCTTAAATTAGAGCAAAGATGGGAAACCTGTGGCCTTGAGGTCACATGTGGCCTTCTAGGTCCTCGAGTGTGACTCTCTGACTGAATCCAAACTTCACAGAACAAATCCTTTTATTGAGGATTTATTAAGGGGATTTATTCTGTGAAATTTGGATTCAGTCAAAGGGCTGCACTTGAGGATCTAGAAGGCCACATGTGGCCTCAAGGTCACAGGTTTCCCACCCCTGGATTAGAGTGAAAAATAAAATTGTGCCTCAAGAATCACAGGTAGGGGTAGAATTAAAGCACTGAAAGCCTAGGTCCCCTATTTAAGGACACATGTAACTCTAATAAGCTGAGTCCAAGACAAACCAAGAGGGCAGGGAAAACAGGCAAAGGTCTTCCAGTACTTGTGCCTTTAGCCTAGCAGAGGCCTGGCTAGCCCCTGGCTAGAGCATGATAGGTTGTAAAGTTGATATTTTGTTGATATTTTATAGGAAGGAGTCCTGCTTATAAACCCGTTAAATTATATCTCCTTCTCTTCCTCACAAGGCTTTGTGACTCTTGCTAGCCCAGGTCATGACAAAATGCTGCTCTGTTTTGATGTCATCACAAATGATGGTGCTTGCTCTCTCTTTTCAAGGATTGGAATGTTAAAAAAAAAAAAAATCAATGTCTAACAGTCAGTCCTTGCTACCTCGGTCCTCAGGCCCCCTCTCTTGGAGACAAATCTTTAAAAGAGTCCAAGTTGCTGCCAGTGGTGAATTCATAACCAAACACTTTGTCCCTCAGCCTGCTCAGACAGCAAAATCACATCCCTCAAAAGACAAAAAAAGGAGGGAAAATGTGCTTTATTACCTAAATGAGGAGGGAACTTTAAGTAAAGGGCAGGGTGAAGCGATAACAAAGATTGCAACTGAAGATAGGAGTGAAGGTTCCAAATCACTAAAAACTTGGCCAAGGTGTGGAATTGGATTCCAGAATGAAGCAGACCATTTACTTTTGCACTATGTTTTGTTTTGTTCTATGGTTTCTCCCATTCATTTTAATTCTTCTATTCAACATGACTAAGGTAAAAATGTATTTAATAGGAATGTATGTGTAGAACCTATATAAGATGGCACACCATCTTGAGAACTGGAGAGGGAGGGAGGAAGAAGGGGAAGGGAAGGGAAACAATCTAAGATATACAGAAGTGATTGTAGAACAATGAAAATAAATAAAATAATTTTTTAAAAAACTTGGCTAAGGGAGTAAGTTTTGGAAGATTATAGAGTCAAAGTGTGCTTTTGCCTCTTTGGGGTAGCACTGTATTAAAAGACCAGGCAGAAAAACCAACAGGGAATTCTCCATGAAGGGTCTTTAACCCGATTCTTTTCATTACTCAAAGATGAAAGAAAGAAAATACTTTATCTTTCTGTAGAAGAGTTTGTGGATATCTCAAACCAGACATCAATGTTGAAAGCAGAAGCAAGGATAGGAATATGCTTAGATAATCCCCATCTGGAATTTGACTCATCTGTTGTTCAATCTACTCAGTGAGTCAATTAACAAGTATAGATCACACATAGAGGTAGACTTAGAATTTTAGAGCTGAAAGGAAGCTTAGATATCTCATAGGATCATATAACCCTCTCCCACACACACGCATCGTTTTCTAAATGAGGAAATATAAACCTCAGAAAAAATTAGTGACTTTAGAGAGGCAGCATGATATGGTCAAGAGAGTGTTGACCTTGGAGTCTTCTAGATCTAGGTTTGACTCCTACTTCTGGCATCTACTAACTGTGTAAACATGGACAGTCATTTAATCTTTCTGAGTCTCAGTTTCCTCATCTGTAAAATTGGGATGATAGCAACAACCACAACAATGATAATTTCATATTACATAATTGTTTAAGTTTTCCAAAAGATTCTATCCACCTCTCAGGGCCATTGTGAAGTGAATATGAAATGAGGTAATGTAGACAAAGGACTTTGTTGAACTTAAAGTGCTATGTAAATGTCAGTTATTACAATAAATATTTAGTGATTTCACCCAAGATAACACAGTCATTAATGGCAAAGCTCACGCTAGAATCTAGCCCTCCTGAAACCTTGTCCAATGCACTTTATGCTAGTACAACTGTCTGCTAGTTGCATACTAAGTATTTAGCACATGTTTTGATAATTGACAAAGTTCCTCCTCTCAGTTACCTAACAATCTAAAAAGATAAGCAACTAATCCGTAGAAATACAATAATATATCTTTTGTAATTCGGTGGAGAAATAGAGATTGAAAATTATTTTGACAAGTTGGAAGATGGGTTGATTGTTAAGCTAAAAAGACTTCCTGGAGGGGGTGAGATGTGACTCAAATAAGAGAAATGAAGTGTGGCAGATAGGAAGCACCGGAGAGATGAGTGATTGGTATCCAACTGCATTTCCTCATGGAACCAGGCGAGGTAAGTATTCTGCAGAAATTTATATACTTGCTAGGGTTCCTTCACTAAGTCACAGCTTAGATGGCAGCAGTTTGTTTTCACCACCACCCCTTTGTCCACCAAAGAAGGCGAATCCTCAGAATAGATGAAGAATAGGCATCAGTTACATAGCCATGTAACTCTCACGGGACTAAATGCCTCGCAGTTATTATTGTCCAGTTGTTTCAATTGTATACAACTCTTCTTGATCCTATTTGGAGTTTTCTTGGCAGAGATAATGGAATGGTTTGACATTTCCTTCTCCAGCACATTTTACAGAGGAGGAAACTGAGGAAACAGAGTTAAGTGACTTGCTAAGCTAATAAAGGTTTAAGGCCAGATTTGAACTCAGAAAGATGAATCTGCCTGACTCCAGGCCCAGCACCCTATCGATTGTGCCAATTAACTACCCAAAAGCCTAACTATTGGATGACTAAACTAGACTGTAAAAATTACGAAAGTGTTTTATTTAAATTTTGTATCACCCACTCATGTCTATCACTATTCTCCCTTCAACAAGTATTTAGTAAATCTTTGTTAAATTGAATAAAATTGAATTAGGTAAGTTAAGCACATCTATCTATTGCTTTAAAGTTTATTAAGCATTTTATGTACCTTATCTCACTTGATCCTGACAATAGTCTTGTGAAGTAAGTTCTATTATTATCCCCTTTTATGGGAAACTGAGGTTGAGGGTTTAGGTGGCTTGCCTAGGCTTAGACAGCTACTAAGGGTCTTGGATAGATTTGAACCCAGACCTTCCTGACTCCAAGACCAATATTGTATACACAAGAGCACACTGCCTCTGTAAGAGTTGTCTTCTAAGACACCCACAGAAGCACTCTTCCACCTCTAGATCAAGTGATCAGGCCCATGGGTAAAATAGTTCTTATGTTACTCTCTCTGGCTGTGATTGATCAAAACCTGCTTATCCTCCGGTTTGGTGCCTCAGGAGGATTTCCTGGTGATACTTGACTCAATCCTCACCAGGAAGAGAGAGCACGCTTCCAGCAAGGTCCCTCTCTTAAACTTTTGCATTCACCCTATCCATATCTTAGCTATATACTGTAATTGGCTATGAAAAGAAGATGTTTGATTATACTATACTCTTGTAATTGATTACAATCTAATGATCAAAAGCCTTGATTAATGAGGTATCCATGCTGGCCTGTATATATCCTAACATCTGATTATAGACATTTTCCCAGTGACCATTAGAAGATCCTCAACACTTCTTCCCCACTGCCGCCCTCTACCATGTATCTACTGAATCAGTATTAACTGTTTCTTCTTTACATCTTTCCTTATCCCACGATGCCTCAGGTCAAGGAAAGCCTTGAAGGTAGTCTACCATAAACCTATCTGAGTCCCTTTCACAGTCTTTTCTTCATGCTTCCCTGAGTTAAGGCCCATTGTTATTCCTCTTATACCTAGCAGTTACCTTCACTATCTGCTTCCTCCAACAGACAAAGATAAATACTTTTCTACAAGCAGCACAGCATGGACCAAGCCTTAGAGATGGTAGATAGGGATCTGGCAGCAGGTATTCACATATTTAATAAATTAACGCAGTCGGCAGTCAAGTTTAATATGGTTTACATGCCCTGAAACCAATCACCAACTACTTCACATTCCTCATCATACCTGACATCTACCCTTTCCTCCCTATTCCAATTACCGTTAACCTAGTTAAAACTCTTATCACCTCAAGCTGAGATTAGAGCAAGTCTCCAACTTCTCTCCCTATCCCCAGTCTCTCCATCATTCCAAATGAGGGGAAGGAGAAGGGAAAGGTATAAGCATTTACATAGCACTTTCCATGTGCCAGACACTGTGTTAAGTGCTTTTTATAGCATTATCTCATTTGATAATGGGAGGTAGGTGCTGTTATTATCCTCATTTTACAGTTGAGGGAACTGAGGCAATCAGAGCTTAAGTGATTTGCTCAGGTCACATAGCTAGGAAATATCTGAGACTAGGTTTGCACTTCTGACTATGAGTCAAACCCAGTTCTGTATTGACCATATCCTATAGCTATTTAAATCACTCTATATGATGCCATGACATTGATTTTCTGAACTTTTTGAAATCAATGGCATTCCCTTGGCTAAAAATTTGCTATGTAGCTTTCCCTTGCCTTCAAGGTAATGTCCAATTTCTCAGTCCTGGTATCTAAGGTTCTCCAACATCTCTGTACCTTTTCCAAACTTCTCTCCCCTATGTAAAAGGTGCATTCTAATCAGACTGATCTAGTCATTACCTACCAAACAAGCCTTGTATTTTTCAACTTTTTTGACTTTGCTCAACCTATTTCCCTTCCTTGAATACCGTATTTCCCCTTATCCTCTATAAATTGACCCATCTTTCAATATTCAACCCAAATCCCACTTTTCCTCCTTTGTGACCTTTCCATTTCTGAGTCATGTTTCTCTGAATTCCCACAGCACATAATTCAATTCAACCAATACACATTTGTTGAGCATACTTCATGTCCCTTTACACAGAGTGGCAGAAACAAGAAATTTAGAGCTTTTCAGGGCACTTGTCAGGGCACAGATGGATCTGGTTTTCAGTGGTTTAGTGGAAAAAGTAGACTTGACCTTGAAAGCACTAGACTGCCAGAGGAAAGCACAGCTGAGAGAGTATAGCTAGAGAATTTCAGGATAGCCAGGGCAAGACAACAAGCTTAACCTAGGTCTTCTGACCTTATGATGGAGAGCAAAAAGAGGGTGGAAGCCACTCAGAGAATTGAATACTAAGGTAAGATGATAAATTGAGCAGAGATGATAAATGTCTGTGAGTGAAAGATATCAGTCTGGCCCACAGTGTAAAGCTTGTCTCTTTCCTGGGTAGAAGGGATCACTTTTCCCTGTTTCTTCATTTATTCATCCTATTCCTGGTCTCACAACTTCCAGAAGTCTTTCCTGTCCTTATTAGTAGCCAACTACTGAAGGGTGTTTGGACTACAGTTTCTGGATCTCTGACAGCTCTCTACCAACCATTCGGAGCTCACAAGGTCATAGCCATCTCCAATACTGCTTTACTTAAGGAACAAGAAAGACTAGACACAACAAGGATAGACACAATAACAGGGCTCATTGGTTTTATGGTAGCTTTGGGCCAAAATGGGCTTGAAATTCCTCCCTTACTTGGCTCTCCCATTCTCATTCAAACACAGAGAGGAAAGAGTTTAAGTCACTTCTTTCGGGAATCTTTTCTATACATACTCAGTTCCAGTTCTGTAACCCACCAAAAAGTATTTCCTTACTATACAATAGGACAGGAAGGCATCATAGAACACCAGTGCATACTCAGAGGTGTAGAGGAAAGTCCTCCTTTATTCACACGTGGAAGCATCTTCACCAACCATCTCACAAGGGATGAGAATCAAAGGATGGGATTCCCATTAGCCAGTCCCCCTGTTACACAAAAAAGGGAAAACAATCACTGTACTCAAAGAGTTTCCATTCTAATGGGCAAAAATATGAATATATAAATATAAGGAAGCTGTATTCAAAGTTGATACATGATAACCTTACAGATGAAGATGCTAGCAGATGTGGTTGGGAGAGAGGGTCAAAAGTAGGCAGATAGAGGCCTCCTTGAACTGAGTTTTAGAGGAAGCCAAGAACTTCTAGGAAGAGGGAGAAGCAAGAATGGAGACACTAGGCATGGGGGCACAGCCAGTGCAAAATTCTAGAAATGGAAAGTGGAGTGTTCAGTGTCAAGGTTAGCAAATAAGTCAGTATGGCTGGAAAGTAGAGTCCATGGAGAGAAGTAATTTGTAAGAAGACTGGAAAGATGGGAATGGATTAGTTACGTTATTTAAACGACAGAAGATTTTATATTTGATCCTTGGGGAAGGAAATCACTGGGATTTATTGATTATTAGGTATCATGGTCAGCTCAGTCGGTCATCCTTGTGGAGAATAAATTGGAATAATAAAACAGCAATAATAGCTAGCATTTAAATACTGCTTTAAGGTTTGCAAAGGGCTTTACAGATGTTGTATCTTACAACAGCCCTGGATGCCATTATTACCTCCATTTTACAGATGAAGAAACTGAAGCGGACAGAGATTGTCATTCGTCAAGGCTGAGATAACTAGCAAGTGTCTGAATTAGGATCTGAACTCAGGTCCTTCCTGACTCCATGTCCCACACTCTGTCCATTGTACCACCTAGCTGCCTGAGAAACCTTTTAGGAGGCCATTGCAACAGTGAAAACAAGATAAATTAGATCCTAAAATAGGGTGGTAGATATGAGTGGAGAGGAGGAGTTGCAGATGAGATATGTTATAGAGGTAGAAAGGAAAAAATCTGACAACTGAACGGATGTAAGGTGTGAATGAGAATGGTAAGTTGAGGAATGCACTGAGTTTGGAGACCTGGGTACCTGGAAGGATGATGATATTATTAACAATAAGAAGGAAGTTTAGAAGAGGGCTGGTTGGAGGGGGGAAGATATTGAGTTTATATATTTTTATGTGTATATACATATATGTGTACACACCTACCCACATGCACTATCCATAAACATAAACATATACATATAAATGTATATAGAGTTAGAGGTTCTAAGATATTATATATATATATATATATATATATATATATATATATATATATATACGTCTGTAGGTGAAATAGGAGATATATACCTATAGTTATATATGTATATACTGACATGTATTATATATGCTGACATATATCTATATAGAGAATGAAATCTCTCTATATAGAACATGATCTAGATAGAGATAAATATATAATACTGATATATTTTTATAGACAGATGGTATCTATATCTCTCATCATATAGATATGACATTAATATATAGATATATATATCAATGTACATTTATCAGTATATACATACATAAATATACACACATACATATATATATCTCCATGTATATACATGTAGTGACATTTTAGTCACTTTTTATCAAATTCCAAATTAAAGAGTTTATATTCTGCTAGGGAACTACAATATGCACCCAGACAAGTAAGGAGGAAGAGTGCTAACTAATGAGGGGGGGTCAGGCATAGCAGGTAGGAACTATCACCCTTAATTGAGTCTTGGAGATAATTAAGGCTTCTAGGAAGTGCAGTGGAGAAGGCTGCTTTTATAAGAGTTGAGTTGAGAGGATAGCAAGTAGGCCAGTGTGGCTGGATCCTTAAGTGGATGAAGGGAAGTAGAGCGATATGAAATAAATCTGGAAAGGAAAATTAGAGAAATTGTAGATAACTTTAAGTCCCAGGCTTAGGAGTTTAGACTGCAGTCTGTTCTATAAGCTAAAGGGAATCGCTGAAGATTTTGAACATGGAAATAACATGGTCAGACCCTGAGCCTTAGGAAGAATTTTTTAGCCCATGTGTGGAGGACAGATTAGAGGGGAGAGAGATTGGTGGCAAAGAGAGCAATTTGAAAGGTACTGCAATGGTCCAAGTGAGAGCTGATGAGGACCTGATTGCTTTTGTGAGCAGGAAAGAAGAAGCAGATTTGTTTCTAAGATAGAATCCAAGATTTGGCAACTGATTGATGTGAAGTGAGATGGAGAGGGAAAAGTGGATGATGGCAATCACAAATGAGGATGTATATCAAAGCCCCTTGCAGACCTGATCAGCCTCATCTTCATATGAAGGGGCAAGGAATATGGCTGAGCAAACAGCAAAGATAATGACCCTAAGGTTTGGGCTTAGTTTCTCTTGGTACTTTTGATCTGTACATTCATCCTCCTAACCACAGAAAAGACTTTGGGTCTAAAGGCTGGGGATTAAGGAACTCCCAGAACTGTTTTATAGCCTAGCTATAAAAGATAATACTTTGGAAGCATATTGAATAATTACTCTAAGTTAGGATGAGGTTTCTGACTGAGAGTACAAAGCCCTATATCAGGAAGAAGAGTCCAAAAAAATACTCAGATTAAGGAAGTACTTTGGTTAACTTGGAAACTGTGGAGCAGGGAAGGTTGGAGGCCATTTGTGCTGATAATCTCTACCTAGAGAAATTAAAGTTCTCAGTAGATCAGAGACTCTAAAGAAACAAAATAGGGGAAGCTTTCTGATGGTCCCAGGGCAAAGGTTTTTCTGCCTTTTTTTTCCTAAGAGCTGGAAAAAGTCCTTGTTGTGTTCCAGATGAGAAAGTTTAACAGCATCTTACCTGAAGATTTCAGTTGAACCAGAAGACCTTGGAGACTACAGCCAAGAAGTAATCTGCAGAGAGAACACCACCAGCTAGAAGCATTGAACTCATCGCACACTGGTCACAGATATTCCCTGCAAGTACATTCCTCTACATGGGCACACTGTATGCTTTCCTCCCTATATTTGTACCTCTCCATATCTGTCCAATCTTTCTATTGATGTGACGTTTGAGTAAGAGTGAACCCCAGGGTTGTAGGGGACAAGTTTTGGTGCCACTTTCCCTACTTTGACATTTCATTAATTCATTCAAATATCTTTACTTCGAATGTCCTCTGCTTTAATATAAAGGTTTAAACATTGTTAGAGGTTTACAAGCCATAATTTTAGGAATATAGACTTTGGACATAGAGTTAACTTGTAGAACCTAACACTCCCAACAGTAGACAATCAACAATTTGGTGTAGCTACAAATACAAAAAGGAGATAGTCCCAACCCTCAAGAACCCTGTTTCTTACTTGGCCCCAGGAGTTAGAAATTTGTTTACACATGTAAAAGAGTGTTGTTTTATATTTTCTAACACAGTCATCTTAGGAGGTCATATGAGTATTGAACTAATTGATACCATTGCACAAAATGTACCTCAGAGGTTTCCTAGGCAAATGGTTACCAAAATCATGAATTCCACCTGTAATATATTGGATAAGTGGTTACCCAAACTTCTCTGGAAGACTTCCAGTGAATAGAATTCTTCCTGTCAAAATGTTTTTAGATTCAGTTTGTAAAACATAAGAAAAGTAGTCTTGGGATTCTAAAATCATCCTTTATTTTTAACTCACAATGGCATTACTCAGAGAAGGAACCCAGTATTGGGAATCAGGATATGCAATTAAATTAAAGCTGCGTTACTTGTTACCTGTGCAACGTCATTTACATTTCTTGGTAAGTCATTTATATCTCTTGGCATCAGCCTGCTATCTATAAAATTACAGGGCTTGGACAGAAAAGTAAGATCTCTTCTAGCTTGAGATCTAGGTAGAAACTCATTATCTTTACCCTTCTTCGAAACTTCCTTATTTTTTCCCAACGTACCACCATCCTTCTAGTCTACTAAATTTGGAACCTGAAGTGTTATTGTCAGGTCTTCCTCACTCATCCCAGATTTCCAATCAGGTACCAGATTTTCTTGTGTGTTTTTTTCCCCCAGAACATCTCCCTTCTCACAGAACCATCACTTTGAGTTCAGGTTCTCTTACCTCTTAGCTATTCTATCCATGCCCCAAGTGTCTTTTCACCCCAAATTATCCCCCACAAAACTGCTAATGCCATTTTCCTAAAATGGAGATCTGACCATTTCTCTTCCCTACTCAGTTAAATCCATGTAGTTCCCTTTTGTTTCTAGGGTATAATATAAAGAATTCTAATTGGTTTTTATTTTGGTCTCAGCTTACCCTGCTAGCACCATTATACCTTACTCTCTTTCTTGCAGCCTACGATCTAGCCAAACTGACCTATTGCTGTTACTGATACATGGCACTCCCTTTTCTACCTCTATATCTCTCCACTGGCTGTTTCCCATACCTAGAATGCTCTCTATACTCACCACCACATCACAGAATCCATTATTTCCTTCACAACTTATATTATATTCCACCTTTTGCATGAGGTCTTTTGTGAAACCCAGGCTACTACCAGTTTACCAAAATTACAAATATTATATAGTTATATTTTAATTAATTTGTATACTTGCATATATGCATATATGTATGTATGTATGTCTAAGCACACACACTTATAAAATTGTCTTCTCTATGGAATGCAATCTTCTTGAAGGAATGGGGTGCTCCATTTTTGTCATTGTATCCCTAACAGTGCTGAGTTTATAGTGGGCATTTTATCAGTGCTTAATAGTTGATTGAGTTTATGATCACTGAATTTATTTTTAAAAAGCTAAATGGTTTTAGTAATTAACATTGCAAATCATTTCAAACAAATTTGCTTAGCAATTATTTACATTTAAATTAATTAAATGTAGAAAAATTATAATTTTAGTCACTCCCTCTAAGGACTCATCTAGATTCTTTGCATATTCATTTTAATTCATTTTCCCTTTTATATATTTCTAGTTCATGTGTACTCCATTTTTCTTTATTCATTTTACATTACTTCATAAAGGTCTTTCTAGAATTCATGGCATTCTTCAATAGTTTTGGTGACATTATCGCATTCCATTATATTAATATTTTATAGTTAATTTAACCATTCCCTTATTTTTAGATATTTAGGCTGTTTTCAATTTTTTTAAATCACATATAATACTGCTATGAAAACTTTCAAAGAGACAGTTCTTTTTTTAAAAAAATGACATTTTCAAAGTATATTCCTAATAGCAACATTATTGTGGAGGTTTGTTTGTTTTTTTTTTTAATTTTTACATTATACTACCAGAAAGTACTCCAGAAAAATTTTACAAGTTTGGGATGTCACCAGCAATGAACATATTATATACACAGAGTATTATATATTATATTATACTAATTATATTATATATTATATATACAGAGTAGATAAAAAGTAATATAAGATATTCTGACTATATGTAAGGAAAACTGATAAGAAAGATTTTCAGTGATTCTTAAAGTGTCAAATAATTCTTCTCTGATTAAGGATTTATCCCCTCTCTTGTAAATTAATAAAAAAATCACTGGGGAAGCAAATTGTCTTGTCAATGGTTTTAGACTGACTAACCTATAGGACAATGCCTTGTCCAAGGTTTTCAAGGAAATACAGTCAGAGCCCCAATCTTTTCCCTTCAGAAAAAGTTCCTGGATGATGGAATAGAGTAGAATGATCACAGGACTTGTGATCAGTGAAACCATTCTTAACTTCTGGCACCATTATTTGCTAACTGTTATCTTGGATAAGCCACTAAAACTCTCTAATCCTCAGTTTCCTCCCCTATAAAAATGAGACAATAAAACTTGTTCCTTTAAGCTTATAGAGTTATTGTATGGATCAAATAAGATCATGTGTGTGTGTGTGTGTGTGTGTGTGTGTGTGTCCCCATGTGTATAGAGATTTGTAACCATCTAATGCCGTATAAATGTGACTTATAACTATTATTCCATGGAAAAAATCTCTAGGCCAAGTCTATAAGACATTCACATTTTCCAAGGACAGATATCATTTTAATTATGCAGTCCTGGGCTGTGACTATTTCCATAAAAAAAAAACCCTGCTTATTGTTTGTTTGCGGGCCACTGTTGGTCACTAGCTCAAGTCTCAGCCACAACACAAATGCAGTATATAAGAAAATTGCTCTTTACATATCTATTTGTTGAAAAATCATTGTGCTTTATAATGTTTTAGGATATTCAGAAAGGAAGAGGCCTCTTTAAGCATTGAAAGAAGGTACCGAGTAAAATCAGGTTATAAAATCTAGTAAAATAAGGCATTTGTTGGGAGGCAGTGACTTTGGCTGTCA
This sequence comes from Notamacropus eugenii, assembly GCF_028372415.1. Taxonomy (NCBI): domain Eukaryota; kingdom Metazoa; phylum Chordata; class Mammalia; order Diprotodontia; family Macropodidae; genus Notamacropus; species Notamacropus eugenii. The sequence continues at coordinate 403,632,443 of NC_092873.1, forward strand.
AGGAAATTCTCCAAATTGTTTTTTGAAGCGATCGTATGATATTAAATTGTTGGAGATGCATGAACAGCCTCTAATCTCTTCGAGCCAAAATGATAACTGTAGCATGTAAGGCTTAAGTACTTTTCCTGACAACAGACCTCTGACATCAATACTGCAGGTAGTACCTCCATTTTATAAATAGGAAACTGAGGTTCAGAGAGATGGTATAACTCACAAACTAGTGGATTTCACAGCTGGGAATTCAAACCATGTCAGATGCCAAGTTCACTTACTTGGTTTTACCATGATACTTAAAAGTCTTGCTTTGTAGAACAAAAACAAGTCATGTAACTTTGCAAAGAAAGTACTACCTAATGCTAGAAGAGTTTCTTGTTTGCGTTGGTGGGATAACCAGTGATCATCAGCAGAAAAAGTTGTAAGGTGAGAGTTTTGGAACAGAGTCCCTGACTCTTTGAGACTTGAAGAATCTTAAGTGCTTAAACAAATGGTTCCCTTGAATTCCTACTTCAGGTTTCTGCAATTTTATCAGTGTAGAACTTTCCTCCACCAATGAAGACATCATTAAAAATTCAGTGCCTTCAAAAATAGTCTTGGAAACTTGATACAGTTGAAAAAAATCTGTCACTTCATGACCAGTGATGAGCCTCTCTGAGTTTAGCTAAGCTGGCCCTTCGATGATCAGCAGGCAATTCATAAACTGGCAATCTAAGCCTTTCCAGCTCAACAGGACCTCCTGGCATCCTGGCATTCAAGAATCCAGGCTTACTTCCACATTATGATAAGACATTTGAGTAGGACTTAAGTGCAAGTACCCTTATATCAGGAAAAGTAAAATCAAATTTGTTAAGAAGTTATTAAAACACCTGAAAATTGAATACCACATAATATCTAGATGTTTATATATATAAATCTCTTTCTAAATTGTATACAATAGTTTGTATAGCTAGCAATTAGATTTTTATGTTTATTTTCATATGTCATCTATAAAAATGAATTTAACCATACTTTAGATATGAGATTTTTGTGTAATGACAAATCAGTTTAAATGACATTGGATTCAATGACTCAAATCAATATTGATAATCCTTCAATAAGTAAAATCAGAAGGTCAAAGAAGTCACAATTAAATAGACAGATGTCAGTCATAGGATTTTCTTGGAGAAACACACAATTCATGTAATCATTTGGTGACATTGGTTTCTTTTTTATGTTCAAAGGCAATTTAAAATTTTTTTTCATTGTCCATTTGGTCATTGTGCCTATGGTGTTTATAATAAACACAAACATCAAGACCACCATGAAAGTAATTGCAATTTGTGTACTAATTTCTGCTTTAGAGAATTTAAAGATAGAGAAATTCTAAGAAAAAATTCAATAAGATCTTCTAGATCAAGTCGGTATACCCTGAAATCCAATGCTATATATATAGATATATAGATATATAGATATATAGATACAGTCAGTTTTCTTCTGACTACATTTGGGTACCTGAAGTATCTTTCCCCTGGGGGAAAAAAAGGTACACTCAGATAGTAAGTATCTGACCAGTCTATGCCTCAGTTTCCTCATCTATAAAATTTTGGGCTACACTAGATATTTATGTCCCTTTTACTTCCAATAGTCTCTATGTCTCCATATTAGTCAGCCAAGAACTACTCTCCCTGGGTCTAAAGCAAAAATTCTCTGACTGTCTATACGACTAGGAGATGTGTATCTTGTCTCAAGAATAACTTTTCCTCAAATTTGCCTGCCTTCCAAAACATGGCTCAGCTCAAGGGCTTATGATGAGGATGACAAGGGCTCTAAAGACTATACAAACAGAAGGAGAAAGAACATCCAAACTCTTTACTTAAGGAGAGCCAATCTTTATATTTCCTGGAAGTTATTTCCCACTATTTATTGGCACTTGCTCAGTGAAGGCAGGGAGGAGAGAAATGATGGAGGAATGCTGTTCATCTCACTGTACAAAGATGGAAGATCTCAAATCTTGGGTTTAATGGGGCTTAAAGGATGCCAGAGATCATCTTTTCTCTCTCTCACACACACACACACACATACACACACACACACGCACACACATCTCATCTTAAAGATGAGACTTCTCAGGTATTTGATAAAGGGAAACAGGACATGATCCACACAGAAGGAGATGGCATGAACACAAAGACCTTAGAGCCCTAGAGAGGTACAACACCTTGAGTATCCACAGGTTCCATCCAGTTGGACAAGAGAAGATGAGGGGTAAATGAGAGAAGAAGACCAGAAAATTCTTGACAGTTCTCATAGTAAAATGAAAAACATTCATGGAAACATTAATGAGATTAATATAGCCTGCCAAATTAGAAAAAGATATTTATCCTTTTTACATCCCTTAAAGCAGTGGAGTATTATAGAAAGAACATTAGATTTGGAGTCATAAGAGCCAGGTATGAATCTCGGACCAGCTACATAATACTTAAGTTCACACAAAGACCAAGTGAATGAAGAAGGCCTGCTGCTCAGATTACAAAATGCAAATTCATGCACAGCCTAATGCGACTTGTCTATCACTATGTATATTTAGAACAAATAGTACATATAAAAAAAAAAAGTTCAGCCTAGAGTTGGAAAGTGGGCTAGATTGAGATAAGTGGCAGGTTTATTTGACATATAAATGGTATTAACAGGACAGTAGGAGTAACAGACCAATGAGGTAGGTTTTAAAGTGTTGGTGAGTGCACTGATGAAATGACTCATCATCAGGTATAATCTGAGAAGGGAGGTAAATGACAAATAAATAGGGGAAATGAATTGGAGAAAGGGCAATTGGGGTGCAGCTAGCATCATAAGCAGAGTGCTGGATTTGGAGCAGCCTAGGTTAAAATTCCATCACAATCACTCATCTATGTAATGCTAGCCATTTAATCACTTAACTTAATCAATTTCCTCATTGGAGATAAAAGGAGCACCTATCTCACAGAATTATCCTAGGGATTCAAAGAGATAATAAGGTATATATGGCACTTTGCAAACCTTAACACCTATAAAAATGGCTACTCTAAGGAGCACATTCAGGAAGAGATGAGAGGACCAGAAATCCAAGTATTAAGCAGACACTGGGCTAGACACTGGGGATGCAAATGTGAGAAAGAGGTTGCCCTCAAGGAGCTTATTTTCTACTGGGGGATACAATATGCCTACAGAGGAATATTATGACCAAGGATGGACTTTCAACGATTGAAACATTATGGAATTAGAATAGTTCTGGGTCATAGTGAGGTCTGACATGCAGCTATGTCAGTGAAGAGCTGAAGTGGACTGGATATGGAAATCATTGAACTTGAAGAAATCAAGGACTTGTGCACTGGAGTACTGAAGGGTCATTAATAGAGATAATGAAGGAATAAGTGATAGTGTCAAAGGATTAGGTGGAGAGGAAGATTATAGACCAGATGTTAGAGTTGAAGAAAGTAAGAGAATATTCTTGAGTTCTGTCAATGCAAATGAAGAGTACGATATTTCAGCAGTATATTCCCATGAAAGGAATTTCAAAGGTTGCATATTTTTGAGTCATTCAACATTCAACAAAATGAGAGGCAGGAAACAGAGAAAAGCCAGGAGTATGCTGACCCCAGTGACTCTGGGGGAGGACGAAGAAGAAGACACTATTAGAAAGAGTTAAAAGTGATTTGTCGTCATCTGAGGAAAGACAAATTTCCATTACAATGAGAAGGAAATTTGAAGAAAAATTCAGGGATATAAGGGAGGTTTTGTTGTTGGCATTGTTACAGTAGAACTAGACCTTTTCAACTGTTCCAAAAGGCGTAGAGTAAAGGACAAGTAGAAGGGATGACAAACATGGGTAAATTCTAGGAAGAGGTATACAAATTCAATGAAATGAGATTTAAATGCATTAGCACCCAGGCTGCTAGGTAGAGATGAATATAAGTAAGGAGCAGAATTTGTATCTATAAGATAGATAATTCCATATTTTTGTTCAATCATTTTTCAAAAATTTCATTTTTCAATCACTCTTCATTAACCCCTTTGGGATTTTCTTGGCAATGAATATGGATGTGATTTGCCATTTCCTTCTCCAGCTCATTTTACAGATAAGGAAACTGAGGCAAACAAGGTTAAGTGACTTGCCCAAGGTGACACCACTAGAAAGTATCTGAGACCGAATTTGAACTCAGGTGCTCCCAACTCCAGGTCCAGCACTCTGTCTATTGTGTCACCTCGCTGCCCCTAATTCTAAATCAAAGAGACTGAAAAAATAGAGTGGAGTATCAGGCTCGCATTAGCTGTAGGAGAACAAGAAAATTAGAGACTATCTCTTTCCTTGTAAACAAGATATAGCCATCTCTTCTGGTCAAGTAAATACTGGGTAAAGAGAAACTTGTTGTTATACCCATCTCCACCCCAATAAAATCCTGCTTGGCGTTGACACTTAATTAAGTAGCCGAGGGATCTGATCCATAGAAGAGCACGGATTAGGGTAGTGAAGGATCATTAACAGAAATAATGAAGTAATAAGTCATAGTGTCAAGCACCAGAAACCTAGGAAGGCTTAGGATGAGTGAAAAAGGGGAGTTTCCTCCTTACAAAAATGAAGGAAAACTAGGGTTAGATTAAACAATTATTAATAATTAAAGGTTACTGAGAAAGATACTTAGTTGTGCTTATGTTTTCATCATTTTTAAATGTTCTCCAAACTGTGTTTCCTATCTAAATATAATAATTATTAATTCTAGTAAATAATATGCTTAGTTATTTTAATATTTTCGTAGAACAGAGAAGGAGGGTGTGCTAATTGTTAACTTAGTTAACCTCATCTATGAGGTTTTATGGATGGTATGCATTTAAATACTCATTTCACTGAATTCAGTTACCCCTACCTAGAATCTTTCTCTTTCTTCTCCATCTCTTTCTTCCCCTTTACTAGTCTCTTCCTCTATGTCCTTTGGAAGAGTGAAAAAGGCTAGTTCTGCTGTAACAATGATAAAAAAAAAAACTCCCTATATCCCTGAACTTTTCCTCAAATTAACCTCTTCAAAGAGTGTACGTAACAATTCAAGTCCTCTTGACCCACGCTGTAGACAGCACTGTCACTTGTTAGTAGTTTACACATTTACACAGTTATACCTTCTACTTCATGGGGCTTAGGGACATATCACCCCCATCTAGAAATTCCACATAAAAAATTGTTGGCCCTCCTTTTGTACCACAGGAATATGAATAATTTTCTTTTCCTTTTATGGCATGCTTACATACCTTACTGTAAAATTTGGGTTAAGTATTTTGTCATGGACTTCTATGTCATCTGTTGGCCTATGTCATCTGTTGTGGTTTCCACAAAACTCCAAAAAAATTCCCATTTAATTTCTTATGCTGAACAGCAATATATCAAAACTACAATGGGGAAAGTTGCAATGTGGAAGGGATAATTGTACCTAGAAGGAAATCACTACCCTAGTAAATACCAGTCTTATAAACACTAGTTTAAAAAAAAGAGCAATCACAGCCTGTCCAGGAGGTAACGTCTATTTCAAAGGATTTTGGGGGACTGAGTACTAGGAATCAATGGTAGGATACCTGAAATAGGTCCTGACAGTAAGGAGAGAGAAGAGAAACACCTTCCCCCCCCCCAAAAAAAACCCTCATCTTCTGTTTAAGAAGTAGGTCCTTTTGGGGAGATGGTAAGCAAACAACTGATGTCTCTCTTAGAATACATAATTAAACAAGAAACACAGACATTGCCAAATGGTGCAAGAATCTATGGAATATCAACTTCCTCTTTGTTTTAGGAGACAAACACAGGGTCATATAGGCTATACAGAAGTAGGCCCCTCTCTGTCTAATTTCAGGACTACCTTCCCCAAATAACTATTAGCCCCCATCTGTACTTTGACTCCAAATTTTTTTTCTATAGAACTCCATTTGTTGAATTTAAGAACATGATTTCTACTTGACCTGGATTCAGAGACAAAAACCTAATATAATTTTTTTATAATTCTGGCCAAGTCAATTAACCTGTCAGCCTCAGTTTCCTCACATGTAGCTAATAATAGTGCCCACCCTCCTCACAGCGTTATTTTAAAAATTAGATGTGATAAAATATGTAAAGAACTTTGCAAACATTAAAGGGATATAGAAATGTTAGCTTTAAGCATTATTATTAAAATGCAAATTCTCCCAAAGGAGATAACGGCTATAATTAGTTATTTAGAAGCTTAGGCATTTAGAGTTAAAAAGATACTTCAAAGATTATTTAGTGTAAATCCTTCATTTGTAGATTAGGAAGGAAAGACTCAGGATGACAAAATTGCTTGTTTCATGACAAATAATAATAATAATTATACATATATATATGTATATAAAATAGTTACTGAAAAGACCAGTAATAGAAATCAAGTGTTCTACTTCAAAGCCCAGAGCCCTTTTTTGGAGGGGGCTATGTGATTTCCTTGCCTTACAGTAAAATCAAGGTTTCATAGACTCAGGATTCTGAGGGACCTTAGAGATCCTCTGGGCTAAGCTTCTTATTTTAAAAATGAGTAAAATGAGGCAAAATGACTTGTCCAACTAAGTGGTCAAACCTTGATACAAATCAGAGCCCCCAACTCCAGGGACCATAAGCAATCTTTCCATTCAACAATGCCACCTCTAAAACAAACCAACCTCTGGCTCAGAGCTGTCGTCATTCATTTTCTTTGTATGGATGAATTTTCCAGAGAATTAGTACCTAGAAGATGTTATTAGTAGAATGCCAAATTACCTGACCTACTTATAATTAAAGACAATTTCCCCAACACATTCTTTCCCATGTAGGTCTGTGAATAGTAATGAAGAAAGCCATCTGATCACTTAAATTGCCCGATAATTTTGGCAGAAAATTTGCTTTTGAAAAGGACAATTTAATGTTGCTAATTAACAGTATTAGCCTGACTTTAAAGAACAACATTCTGCTGAGTTCAGGAAACTGCTTCCATCTTCACAGAACCATGCCTAATATCACATTGGATTTTTTTTCGACTCCCGAGTTGACACATTGATCTCACAGTTCACCAAAACCTCAATATCTTTTTCATATGAACTATTGTCACAGTCACATCCCCATCCTTTACTGTGAAGCTAATTTTTTAATGTAAGTATAGAAATTTGTATTTGCTCAATACATATATTGATTAAATGTAAATACAATTCATTTGTGACCACATCAATTTGACAGTTCCTTCCAGCAATGTAGAATACAATCCATCCATGCCTGCCTATGCATGTTCTTCCAGAACTGCATTGTCCAGATTATAAAATGCAATTTGATGCACAGCCTGAAACAACTTGCCTATTGGTATATATATTTGTGACAAAGAGTCACAAATTCAGCCTGGAATTGAAAGTGGGCTAGATTGCCTTCAGAAAATTGCAAAACTCTAATGAACCTAAGCTTCTCATGAAAACCAATATCAATCTTTTAAAAAATCAACATTCTACCAGTGTTGCTATGTGACAGTAAGAGCTGGAATTACATCAGTCTCTGAAGAACTAACAATCAACACAATACAGAGAGGACAATGGAGAGGTGTATGGTGGGTTTGAACAGGGTGCAACATATAATGAAGACATTCAAAGAAAACCAGAAGTAAAAGATGCCATCGATGAATTCAATGATTGGAATGGAAAATGGACTGGTCATGTGGTGAAGATGAGGGATAAGAGGTGGAAAGCCAGATTTCTCCACCGACACATCTCCAGGAAAGGTCTTCAAAACACTGATCTCCCAATGCAGTTTCAGAAGAACATGCATGAAAGTTAGAGAGGTTAGGCAGGCATGGATGTAATTGCATTTTGTAATCGGGGGAGTAGCCATTCTTCATCTACTTGGTCTTCTTTGTGTCAACAATCTGGCCAAACTCCTTGAAATGATTAGAGATCTCTTTTAGGAGGCTCTGAAATGTTCTGCAGCTTGCAGCAATTGGTAAATTGCCATCCACAAACAGGAACATCTGGAGGATCTTATCTTCCATGGGGAATTAAATTTAATGTTATTAGGTTTGGTCAATTGTTCTTGCCTGCAGAGATCTTTTTGAATTCTGTCATTGGCATGTTAGTTATCCTTTTAAGCTTTATGCTATCTGAAAATTTGGTAAACATGTCTTCCATGTTTTCATTTAGGGCACTAATAAAAATGTTAAAAGAACACAAGTCCAATCTTTAAAGCATTCCATTAAAGACCCTGCAACTTGAAACTGATTGACCCATCAGCATTACAAATCCTTCAATAAATTCCAAATCCACTTAACTGTACTATCTTGTCCAAGGCTATCATGTGGAGGCTGAATGCTTTGCTGAGATCCAGGCATTCCTCTGATCCACCAATTTAGTTGTTTGAGTTTCCTGTTTTGTTAGCAAAATGATGATTTAACTTATGTAACAAACTCCCAGTGTAGTTACCTTGTCAAAAGAAAAAGACATAAGATTAGTTTACCATGAACTATTCTTGAGGAAGTTATGTTGGCTTTAACGATCACTGCCTCCCTTTCTAAACATCCAGAATACATCTCTATATTGCAGTTCAGTTCAAATCATTCTTCTTAAGTCCCTTCTATATGTAAAATACTCTGCTAGACACTCAGCATTCAAAGACAAACACACAAATGGTCATGAGAGTTATGATATAGAGAGGCAACATGGTAAAGGGCATTGGACTTGGAGTCAAGAAAACCTAGATGTAGACCCTGCCCTTGGGTGTTTACTAGCTGTGTGACACCGAACAAGTAATTTAACCTCTCTGTGTCTCAATCTTCTCATTTGAAAATGAGAGCATTGGGATCCGTAACCTCTAAGTTCCTTTCTACCTCTCAATCCATGATCCTAGGTAAACATAAAAGTATAACACAACATAAGGAGTGGTAGAGGCAAGACATGATTGGAGGGTGGGAGTTTTTGTCTTCAGAATCTGATTCTTGAGAGCTTCCCATCCTTCCTGGATTGACTTTTTTCACAGTGTAATAAGCGTAGTCTATGACCTCTCCTTTCCCTAAACCATCTGGAAAATGTTCTTGTAAATCTAGAGTGCATTGCACATGATGCCTGGCTTTTATTTTCTTCTCTATCATGAGCTCTGTGCCCCCAAGGTTCCCATCATTTCTACCTCAGCAATCTCCTTGCTGGAAACTTCCTTTCATTATTTCTCACAGTTCTTTATGTAGGACAAAGGCCTAGTATTGGTATGCTCATTTTCATGATTAGGGTTGTCTAATATCTTACTCCATGCCCTTTCAAGCAGTCCTAGTGGTGCTCCAAAGAACCCCAGGACTCCTACAAGTGTCCCTAGAGATTTTTAACTCTAATTGTTATTATAATGAGATCTCCTAGCCAGAATTTATAATACCAACAGGTAGACTAGGAGGCTGCCTCAGGAGGTGGGGGGGTATGATTTCAATGAACACTTTAAGGGCATTCTTCCCCTAAAATATCAACTTCATTTTATAGATTGTAAGCTCTTTCACAATAGGGATTGTACAGTGTTTCATCTTTGAATCTATAGTACTTAGCTCAGTCATATATAATGCACACTAAATAATTGTGAGTTTTAATCGTCGGCACTTTCCCATTAGAGCTTCATTTCTTTGGATATTATAGGTCTTATTCACCTAACTTACCCTTTCAGCCAACATTAAACGATAACTAAAAGGCAACAAGTAGGGCAACTAGGTAGAATTGATAGAGTACCAAGCCTGTACTCAGAAGACTCATCTTCCTGAGTTCAAATCTGACCTCAAACACTTCTAGTGGGGTGACCCTGGGCAAGTCACTTAACCCTATTTGCTTGTTTTCTTAACTATAAAATGAGCTGGAGAAGTAAATGACAAATCACTACAGTGTCTTTGCCAAGAAAATCCGGAAATGGTGTCACAAAGAGTCAAACAGGACTGAAAAAATAACTGACAGAAGGGAGCAAGATCTCATAAAAATAAGTTATAAGGTAAGTCCCAAAGGAGTCACTAAGGAGGAGGATTCTAAAAGGATTCTAAGAGTTGTTGTTCAGTTGTTTGAAACCAGGTGCTCTGACTCTAAATTCAGTATTATTTCCACTATCCCAGGTTATCAATCAGTACAGATTTATTAAGCACCTACTATGTGCCTGGCACTGTGCTAAGTGCTGGGGATATAAAAAGAGGCAAAAGACAGTCCCTGTTATCATGGAGCTTACATTATAATGGGGGAGAAAGCATGCACACAAATATATACAAGGAAAACTATATATGGATAAAAAGGAAATAATTAACAGAAGGTAAGTACTAGAATTAAGAAGGGTTAGGGGAGGCTTCCTGTAGAAGATGGGGTTTTGCTGTCCATATCTTTTTTACCCAGAAATACCACTACTAAGTCTGTATCTCAAAGAGATCATGGAAAAAGGAAAAGGACCTGTATGCATAAAAATATTTACAGCAGTTTTTTTTTGTGGTGATAAAGAAATGGAAATCGAGAGAATGCTTATCAGTTGGGGAATGGCATATTGACAATATGTTATATGCATAATGACATATGACAAGTTGGAGCATATGGTTATGATGGAATACTATTGTGCTATAAGAAATGATGAGCAGGACGTTTTCAGAAAAACCTGGGAAGACGTATATGAACTGATGCAAAGGGAAATGAGAGAACCAGAAAAACTGTACACAGTAACAGCAGTATTGTATAATCATCAGTTGTGAATGACTTAGCTATTCTCAGCAATGCAACCATCCAAGACAATTCTGAAGGGACTTATGATGAAAAATACTATCCACCTCCAAAGTAAGAACTGGTGGAGTATGAAAGTAGATCAAAGTATACTTTTTTAAACTTTCCATTTCTTTTGTTTGTCTGATTTCTTTTACAACAGGACTAATACAGAAACATGTTTTACATGATTACATATACGTAACCTATATCAAGTTGCTTGCCTTCTCAGGGGTAGAGGGATGGAGAGAGAGGATTTGAAAATCAATTTTTTTTTGTTTTTACATGGAATTAGAAAAATTATGTAAACTTTTCTTTTGAAAAAAGAAAAGATGGGATTTTAACTGGGACTTAAAGGGAGTCAGTGGAGAAGAGAGAGGACTCAAGACATGGGGGGTAGCCAGAGAACACACTGGCAGCCAGGTAAAGAAGTGACTTGTTCATGGAACAGCCAGGAAACCAGTGTCCTTGGATCAAAGAGTACACAGTGGGGAATAAGATATAAGAAGAATGGAAAGATAAGAGATTAGGTTATGAAGAGATTTGAATGTCAAACAGAATATTTTGTATACATTCCTAGAGGCAACAGGAAGCCACTGGAGTTTATTGAGGGAAGGGGAGGGAGACTGTAAGGGTGTGACATGATTGAACATGATTTTTTAGAAAAATCTCTTCATGCAGTGAGTGGATAATATATTGGAGTTGGGGGGCAGGGAGAAACTGGAGGCAGGGAGACCCAACAGCAGTGCTGTTGCAATAATCACAGTGAGGAGGTGATGAGGGTTTGCAGTAGAGGGGTAAGCAGTTTCAGAGGAAAGAAGGGGCTGTATTAGAGATGTGCAAATGTGAAATCAACAGACCTTGGCAACAGACTGGACATGGAGAGGAGGTATGAGGAATTCAGCATGACTCCTATATTTCAAAGTCTGAGTGACTAGCAGATACATCCAGCTTCAAGACAAGGCTGACTGAATGACTTCAAACTAGATTTTAATATACTTCTAGTCCCAATCTAAAAACTACAAGAGCTTCAAACCAATTACCCACAGGGCCACTTGAGTCATTTTTGCTAAATTGATTTTTTAAATGTCTACATTAGGTAAAACAACTCATTCTTTTTTGTTTGTTTGTTTTGTTTTTACCAGTCAGTCAGCCTGTATTTACTAAGCAACTAAAAGGTTTCAGGCAGAATTGACAGGTAGTTTGTCAATACCAGCAAACACTTGCTTGGTTGAGTAGCCTCATTTTTTTTTCCATCTTCCTGCCCATTATGATTCTTTCAAAGTGAGATTTTCAAAGATACAGAGATAATGACTGTAAACAGCATGGAAATTCTCAAAAGAAGAGAGCTTGTTATGTTGTTTATGCCTATCATATCTCTATTTCCTAAAAGAATAGCCTTATAAATATTGACTTCACAGCAATAAGTTTTCCCTTCCTACTCTTACTGGTCTCAATCCTTATATAAAATATTAGAAGGATTATATTCTGACCAGCATTTTATATAAGAGAATCTCATTACCTTGCTTGCAATAAAATTCTAGTCAAGGACAAATGAGCTTTCTCCTACAGTTTTAATAAAATGGGGGAAAAAAGCAAAACACAGTTGGCTCCTAAGCTAGTACATGCTTGGGGAAAGCTGGCAACCAATAAGTGATTTCAGAAATTGGGTACCATGCTAATTTCAGTCTCTAAAGCATGAGGTATATTAGTTAGCCTATAAATGATTCCACAGTAAGATATCAACACACCTGGTCCTGTATCTATCATTTGAGCAGCTATAATGGACACAATGGAGTTCATTATGTTGCCTGGCATCTGAACCCCCCTTCTGTGTGTTTTCTGGGCTGGAGATCAGGATGACAGTGATTCTCTCCAGAGAGTATTCATTTAGGAAAATACATGGCATCAACCAGGCATTGAAACTAGAAGATATCACCCTCACAATTCTAAAGCATAAGAATGTAAGGTGATAGGATGCAAGTTACTTGAGGGTAGGGACTATTTCATCTTTGCCTCCCCTTTTGGGAAGGGTCTCTCACCTGCCTGAGAGGGGAGCATGGTCTGGCCCCAGCCACAGCACTAACCCCAACCCCAGTCCCAGCCCCAGGGTGACCTTAGCCTCTGCAGAAGCTGAGGCTGCTTCTGGAATCCTATACTTAACAAAGACTTCAAAAGTCACAACTGGTACTGGTATTCCCAGTACCTAGTGCAGTGTCTTGCACTTAGTAGGTGCTACATAAATGCTTGTTGACTGATTACATATGTATATATATTTATATATATATGTGTGTGTGTGTGTATATCTATATGTATCTATATATAGATAGATATAGATAGATATAGATACATGCACATGCTCAATAGAAAGCAAGATAATGTCGACATAACATCAAAACATCCAGAGCATCATCACATGGTATATAGTGGATTTTTAAAAAATGATCTCTTCTCCAGTTAATTGCCTTCTTCTCATTCAAGTAATATTCAAACCACCTCCTACTTTTCTTCTAAGCTTACACTTAATACAATTAAAATTCTGACTAATTAGAATATTTGGAAAGTGATGTTGTGGCAAATTGAATTTTTATTAATTTATTGTATTCAAATTTCTGTTGTTGTAAACATTTTTAAAGTATTTTCTTCCTTTCTCCATAAGCACAGCATAGATAATATAATTCCTTTTGATGAATCCAGTATCTACTTCAGGATCATCATTCTAAATATCAGATGATATTATAAATCCAATAAATTTATAATATTTATGAAATGGGACTATATCCACATTAATGCCTGGACATTCTATGGTCATTGGAGAAGGAAGAAGAGAAAAAAGGAAGAGGAGGAATTCAAACCCAGGTCTTCTTGACTCCAAGTCTATCACTCTTACTCAGAGTGCCACCCAGCTGCCTAACAAAAAATTTTTTAAAATCTGTTTAATTGAAGATCTTGATTGTCTAAATTTCACTTAACAAAAACTATTGAACCCACCATCTTAGAGAAAATTTTTGACTATCCTTTTGTAACCATAAGGTTCACAATCATTCTCTTAACATACCATACATTACAGTCAGAGTATTCTAAATAAGTAATTGCTTGCAAAATAATTTTTAAGTCCTCCTGGACCTTTTCCAAAATTCCCCTAAGTTTCAAACATACCAATTTATATCAAGGGAACACTTGGCAGAAACAATATATCTGATAGAAACATGGAAGTGCTAGAGCTCTCCCTCCAAACCCCTCAAAAAGTCTGTAAAAATGACTAAAGAAATTCTAGAGCAGTAGAAGTCACAAAATGATAGACTGAAGCAAATTTCCAGCCCAAAACAATCTAGAAAGTGAACAGGAAGGGTCTATTGCACCAGGTTGGCAGCAGAGTGCAGTTCTGCAAGTATGGGCTGTGCCTGCACAAACAAAGTGAGAGCAGGCCTTAGGGGACTGAATCACTGGCAGCTGCTGCGGTTTCCAGACCTCTCAACTCACAAATGTCAAAGACAGCTTTGAAGGTAAGTGGGAAGGGTCTCTCACCTGCCTGAGAGGCGAGCATGGTCTGGACCCAGGCACAGCACTGACCCCAACCCCAGTCCCAGTCCCAGGGTGACCTCAGCCTCTACTGAAGCAGAGGCTGCTTCTAGAATCCTCTACTTAACAAAGACCTCAAAAGTCAAATAACTGGCTGGGAAAATGAGCAAACAGGGGGTAAAGAAACAAGCTATAGATTCTTACTTTCTTAGTGAAGAGATATTTTCTTACATCATTGGTGATAAGGAAGATCAACACATACAACCAGAAGAAGACAACAAAGCCAAAACTCTTGCATCCAAAGCCTTCAAGAAAAATACGAATTGGTCTCAGGCCATGGAAGAGCTCAAAAAGGATTTTGAAAATCAAAATAAGAGAAGTATTTCACATTATCTTCCATTTTTTCATTCTTTCATTCTTCTCAAATAAGAGAAGTAGAGGAAAAACTGAGAAGAGAAATGGAAGTGATTCAAGAAAATTATGAAAAGCAAGTCAACAACTTGCTAAAGGAAACCCCCAAAATGCTGAAGAAAATAACAGCTTTAAAAGTAGACTAACCCAAATGGCAAAAGAGATACAAAAAGTCAATGAGGAGAAGAATGCCTTAGAAAGGAGAATTGGACAAATGGATAAATAGATCCAAAAGCTCACTGAAGAAAATAATTTCTTCAAAATTAGAATGGAGTGAATGGAATCTAATGACATTATGAGAAAACAAGAAATTATAAACAAAACCAAAAGAATGAAAATAGAAGACAATGTGAAGTATATCTCATTACGAAAAACTAACCTGGAAAATGGATCCAGGAGAGATAATTTAAAAGCTATTGGACTATCTGAAAACCATGACAAAAAAGAGTCTAGACATTATCTTACAAGAAATTGTCAAGGAAAATTGCCCTGATATTCTAGAACCAGAAGGTAAAATAGAAATGGAAAGAATAGACTTCTCACCTCCTGAAAGAGATCCCAAAAGGAAAACTCCTAGGAATATTGTAGCCAAATTCCAAAGTTCTTTTTTTTTTAAATTTATTTATTTAACTTTTAACATTCATTTTCACAAAATTTTGGGTTCCAAATTTTCTCCCCATTTGTCTCCTCCCCCCACCCCTAAACACCGAGCATTCTGATTGCCCCTATCACCAATCTGCCTTCTCTTCTATCATCCCTCCCTTCCCTTATCACCATCTTCTCTTTTGTCCTGCAGGGCCAGATAAATTTCTATACCCTTTTACCTGTATTTCTTATTTCCTAGTAGCAAGAACAGTACTCAACAGTTGTTCCTAAAACTTCGAGTTCCAACTTCTCTTTATCCCACCCTCCCCACCCATTCCCTTTGGGAAGGAAAGCAATTCAATATAGGCCATATCTGTGTAGTTTTGCAAATGACTACCATAATAGTGGTGTTGTGTAAGACTAACTATATTTCCTTCCATCCTATCTTGCCCCCTATTGCTTCTATTCTCTCTTTGGATCCTGTCCCTCCCCAAGAGAGTTGACTTCAAATTGCTCCCTCCTCCCACTGCCCTCCCTTCCATCATCACCCCCACCCTGCTTATCCCCTTCTCCCCCACTCTCCTCTACTGTAAGATAGGTTTTCATACCAAAATGAGTGTGCATTTTATTCCTTCCTTTAGTGGAATGTGATAAGAATAAACTTCATGTTTTTCTCTCACCTCCCCTCTTTATCCCTCCACTAATGAGTCTGTTACCTGCCTCTTTTATGACAGATAATTTGTCCCATTCCATATCTCCCTTTCTCCTCCCAATATATTTCTCTCTCACCCCTTAATTTCATTTTTTTAAGATATGATCCCATCCTATTCAACTCTGTGCTCTGTGTGTGTGTGTGTGTGTGTGTGTGTGTGTGTGTGTGTAATCCCACCAACTACCCAGATACTGAAAAGTTTCAAGAGTTACAAATATTGTCTTTCCATGTAGGAATGTAAACAGTTCAACTTTAGTAAGTCCCTTATGACTGCTCTTTGCTGTTCACCTTTTCATGGTTCTCTTCATTCTTTTGTTTGAAAGTCAAATTTTCTTTTCAGCTCTGGTCTTTTCATCAAGAATGTTTGAAAGTCCTCTATTTCATTGAAAGACCATTTTATCTCCTGAAGTATTATACTCAGTTTTGCTGGGTAGGTGATTCTTGGTTTTAGTTCCCAGTTCCTTTGACTTCTGGAATATCCTATTCCACGCCCTTCGATCCCTTAATGTAGAAGCTGCTAGATCTTGTGTTATCCTGATTGTATTTCCACAATACTTGAATTGTTTCTTTCTAGCTGCTTGCAATATTTTCTCCTTGACCAGGGAACTCTGGAATTTGGCCACAATGTTCCTAGGAGTTTCTCTTTTTGGATCTCTTTCAGGCAGTGATTGGTGGATTCCTTGAATACTTATTTTGCCCTCTGGTTCTAGAATCTCAGGGCAGTTTTCCTTGATAATTTCATGAAAGATGATGTCTAGGCTCTTTTTTTATCATAGCTTTCATGTAGACCCATAATTTTTAAATTGTCTCTCCTGGATCTATTTTCCAGGTCTATTGTTTTTCCAATGAGATATTTCACATTATCTTCCATTTTTTCATTCTTTTGGTTTTGTTTTGTGATTTCTTGGTTTCTCATAAAGTCATTAGCCTCCATCTGTTCCATTCTAATTATGAAAGAACTATTTTCTTCAGTGAGCTTTTGAACCTCCTTTTCCATTTGGCTAATTCTGCTTTTTAAAGCATTCTTGTCCTCATTGGCTTTTTGAACCTCTTTTGCCAATTGAGTTAGCCTATTTTTCCAGGTGTTATTTTCTTCAGCATTTTTTTGGGTCTCCTTTAGCAAGGTGTTGACCTTCTTTTCATGCTTTTCTTGCATCTCTCTCATTTCTCTTCTCAGTTTTTCCTCCACCTCTCTAACTTGATTTTCAAAATCCTTTTTGAGCTCTTCCATGGCCTGAGCCAATTTAATATTTATTCTGGATGTTTGGGATACAGAAGCCTTGAATTCTATGTCTTTCCCTGATAGTAAGCATTGTTCTTCCTCATCTGAAAGGATGGGAGGAGACACCTGTTCACCAAGAAAGTAACCTTCTATGGTTTTATTTTTTTTTTCCCTTTTCTGGGCATTTTCCCAGCCAGTGACTTGACTTCTGAGTGTCCTGTCCACACCCACCATGCCTCCAGATCTGCTGAGCCAGAGCTTGGGGTCTGAGATTCAAATGCTGCTTCCCAGCCTCAGGGCTTTGGGCAGGGGTGGGGCTGCTATTCAGTGTGAGATTAAGTTCAGGTGCTCAGGTGGGGGCAGGGCCACCACATGGGGCTTAGTTCCCTCAGGGGGTTGAAGGTCAGGAGACCTTCAACAATGGATCCGAGCTCCTGCCTACTTTGGGAGCCCTTGTCTGCTGCTGCCTCCACTGCTGCCTCCCGTGGGGGCCTGAGTTATGGAGACACCCTGCTCCCCCCTTGGCAAGCTGAAAAGACCCTCTCACTGATCTTTGGTGCCTATGGGTGGAGGGATCTGAGAAGCTGCTGGAGATTCCATCCCTGGAGCCTGCTCAGATCTGCTCCTCTCAGTGCCATGTGGCCAAGGCAGGATGGGGCTGTGCTCTGGGTCAGGTGCATGACGGACCTTTCATGTCAGTTTTTCAAGTCTCTCTGGAACAGAAATCTCCTCCACTCTGTTGTTCTGTGGCTTCTGCTGCTCCAGAAATTGTTGGGAGTTCTTCTTTATAGGTATTTTATGGGCTGTGGGTTTGGAGCTAGCATATGTGTATCTTTCTACTCCAGCATCTTGGCTCCTCCCCTCCAAATTCCAAAGTTCTAGGTCAAGGAGAAAATATTACAAGCAGCTAGAAAGCAACAATTCAAATATTGTAGAAACACAATCAGGATAATACAAGATTTAGCAGCTTCTACACTAATGGATCAAAAGGCTTAGAATATGATTTTCCAAAGGTCAAAGGAGACAGAATTAAAACCAAGAATTACCTAACCAACAAAACTGAGTATAATACTTTAGGGAAAGAAATGGAATTTTAATGAAATAGAGCACTTCCAAGCATTCTTGTTGAAAAGACCAGAACTGAATAGAAAATTTTACTTTCAAATATAAGAATTAAGAGAAGTATGAATAGATAAACAAGAAAGGGAAACAATAAGGGACTTATTAAAGTTGAACTGTTTACATCCCTGCATGGAAAGATGGTATTTGTAACTCATGAGACCTTTATCAGTATTAGGATAGTTGGGGGAATATGTGGGTGTGTGTTGTTGCTGTTGTTGTGTTCGTCCTTTGTTTT
The DNA here is from genome assembly GCF_028372415.1 of Notamacropus eugenii. Lineage (NCBI taxonomy): Eukaryota > Metazoa > Chordata > Mammalia > Diprotodontia > Macropodidae > Notamacropus > Notamacropus eugenii. The sequence goes on from NC_092873.1 coordinate 403,650,962, forward strand.
CAAAGCAGACTATGACATCAGAGAAATGATGACATGACTTGAACTTGATTTTGTTTTGAGTGAGGGAGAGCTGTTCAAGGTCACCAGCCTAGCCTTGTCCTCCTGAGCCATTTGGATCCAGTGACCAGATATTCATCAGAATGACTGGAGATGGCCTAGGATGCAATGGGAGACCTTGACCTTTTTCACCTAAAGTCTATTCAGGTACTCACTTAGAGTGACATGACACCCATTCAGTGAATAAGCCTCTTTAAGAAATAATCAGGGAATGACCCCTTTAATAAGCAAAAGAAAAATATGTATTTAAAAAAATAAAACTGGGAGAGAAAGAGCAACAGTTACTATTGATAATCACTCTTAAGCCAGGAGGGTCCAGAAAGCAGCCATGAAGTGGAGTTTCAGCAAGGACCTATTGTGTGTATGTGTGTGTGTGTGTGTGTGTGTGTGTGTGTGTGTGTGCAGATACATATATATGTATATTTTAGGTATATGTATGTATGTATGTATATGCATGTATATGCATATATATATGTATGGAGAGAAAGAGAATGGGCACAGGGTAAGCTAAATATATAGGAATGACATCTAAAAGATAGAATTAAATGTTGAGAGTAATGTACTAGGAGAAAGAGAAAGGGAGAGGTAGAATGTAGTAAATTTTCTCACATTAAAGAGGCAAGAAAGAGCTTTTACAATGTAGTAGAAGAACAGGAAGATGAGAGGAAATAAGTGAACCTTCCTTTCATTGGATTTGGCTTCAGGAGGGTATAACATACACACTCAATTGAGTATGGAAATCTATCTTACCCTACAGGAAAGCAGGGAGGAAGAGGATAAGACAGGGTGATAATAGAAGGGATGACAGATTGGGGGAAGAAGGGGTAATCAAAAGCAAACACTTTGGTAGAGGGACAGGTAAAAGGAGAGAATAGAATAAATACATGGCAGTGCAGGATAAAGGGAAATATAGTAAGTCTTTCACAACATGACTATAATGAAAGTGCTTGCATGACTACACATGTACAACCTATATCAAATTGCTTGCCTTCTCAATGAGGGTGGATGGGGAGGAGGGAGGAGAGAGAATGTGGAACTCAAAGCTTTAAAAATGAATTACAAAATTGTTTTTACATGCAACTATGAAATAAGATACATAGGCAATAGGGTATAGAAATCTATCTTGCCCTACAGGAAAATATAAGGGAAGAGCATGGACAGGGAGGAGGAGTTGATAGAAAGGAGGGTAGACTGGAGGAAAGGGAAATCAGAATACATACTTTCCTGGGGTGGAGGGAGGGGAAAGGTAGGGAGAAAATTTTAAATTCAAAATTTTGTGGAAGTAAACGTTGAAAACTGAAAATAAATAAATTTTTAAAAAAGAAAAAAAAAAGAAGCATTGTATCTATGCAACTGCCAGATGGCCATCTTTCTCCAAGGAGTCAACTGCCATAGAATGACTCCACATTAGAAATAATCTTTCATCAAGAGACAAAGTTCCAATTGAGTATTGACAATGGAACCCAGTAAAGAGAATCTGCTCTCTGATAGGAAGAGCCAGTGAGAGAGATCAGTTAGCAAAGACAAGCCCTCATCTAAGTCTTTCAACTTAGCTCTATTTGAATCACTTGGAGGAATTCTTTGCCTTCAATAATAACCTAACACTAATGTAATTAATTAGAACTCTCCCTTCCAGCATTAGATCCTTGCTTACTGTTTATTCTTTCTCTATTCCCTGGCTCTATCTACTAACAACTAATTGAAAAGTAATTTTAAAAATACAATGTGTTGTTGGGTTTTTTCCCCCGATAGATAATGGAGATGTGAATCTTAACCATCTTAACCATCAGTTAAAGTAGGATTGCCTTTTTCCCTCTGAATCACAGACACTGCTGCTGAGAACATCAGTCCCTTGCTCCTTCCTTTCTTATTTCCTCTACAGGTAGTATCTGGGGTAATTTGCATAGCCCATGCCAGCTACACCACATGAAGGTAGAAGAGAGAAGGGCAAAAAGAAAGAGAAATCCCTTTTCCAATCTCAGAAAAACCTGAAGGGTTATTAACAAAGTGACAGACACCCTATCTGGATGCTGAGGGAGATGGAAAAATAAACTGACTCTAATACTAGCCTGGAGTGGGAAATGGGGACTTAAGGCAGGGCAAGTAAGAAAGTTACAACAGTCATGTTATATAAAAAGAAGGAAGAAAAAAAAACTTTTATGGATAGAATGGGAAATAAAAAAGCAAAAATTCTCAAATTGGAATCATTCTGGCCTCTTTTACTCTCCAGGGTCAAGAGAACTATGAATATATTCTGGGAGTGAAGCTAAATGTTTTATGGGGAGAAATAACCCTGACTCTTCTCCTTCATCCAGTGTAGTACTATGGGTCACAGGGAGTGTACAGGTCTCCGAGGTACAAGGAAGGGAGGGCACTGGAAGGAGACTTCTTGGGAATTAGGAGTAAGTTCTTTTGGTGCCCTTTGCTGAGTAAATAAAATCTGTCCTGTGTTCAATGATGTGTGAGTCTGAGTGCTTGAAAGGGGATCTGGCACTACCACTGGGAAAAATCTCAGATGCTAAAGTTCTCAGATTCCATCCATGACAAATGAGCCAGAGATGGCAAAAAGCCAACGAAATGAACATTGACCCTTCGTGGCAGGAGAAATCTGAGACAAAGATTATATTCATAATGTCAAAGAATTAGTTTAATATTTTAAAAAATGAATTGGTGGTGAAACCAACTGGCAGCTTTGGCATCATGTAGCTTGAGGCAGTGCTTATACTGAGCTCACAGAGCAATCAATTGGACTGAATTTACTGGCTAATTCTGTCAAATTAATTCTTTGACATCTGCATTTGTGTTTCTGTGTGTGTGTGTGTGTTTATGTGTACACCCTTGCTATCAATCTAGACAATCCCATCTGACCATTTTCAGGACAGTGGCATGAACTGTAAATTCCATTCGGACAAATCATTCTAACTACCTTAATGAGGACTAATTAACAGATGTGGGGAGGTAATAAATTATATTTTAACTTCCATTGACAAGTTCAAGTATCAAGTACGTGAAGGAGACTATAAGAAAATAAGATAAGAAAACAAAAGAAATAAGATTGTAAATCATTCTACTCATCTCTGAATTTTGGATTTTTACTAATCAGTAAACCCAAAACAAAAAATGTATATATTAAATTTAATGGTGCAGTAACTAAACTATTGTAATTTTCTGTGACACCTACGCATATTTCAAAAGGATCCGTTGCTCTTGTTGTATTTAATTATTTTGTTAATTAACTGTTTTACTAACAAAATATCCCTAAGCCAAACAAGAACTTCTCTAAAAATTGCCCAATCAAACAAGCATATATTATTTGCTGACTACAAATGTTTCAGAAAAGAGTTTCATTCTCTTGATAAGCCCAGAGCACTTATTCTATTTACTCCTTTCTCCCAATATTCCATCAGCTAAGAGCACCTAGTCTAATGATTTTTACCATTATTTTTATTTTTATGTGTGATATTTCCTGGTGAAAGGGAGAAACCCTATGAATTCAAATGGATTTTTTCCACAAGGTAAAAGTTGGATTTTGTTCATTCATTATGGAGGAAACATCTTGTAAATTTTCCAACTCTATAATTCTGTTTTTAAAAAGAGGTTCTTTTCCTTCCCTCAGTCAATTTAGCAGTGTTTTTCTCATACTTAACAGTTGTCGTGCCTTCTAAGAATCGATGGATGGTGTTGCCTTCATTTGCAGAGGCTGTGGTAGTGAAGATCAATACAAATTCCTCAGGAACCACAGAAGTGAGGTCACATGTTCTCAGCTGAATCCTCTGGGAAGCTGATCTTTTGAATGAAGTAACGGTTGAAGGTACATGGGCACTTCTTAGAGGTCCAGACCCACAGTTAAAACAGATTCTTTAAGAAGATCAGCAAGTTTGCTGACATTGTTCAGACATTGAGAATTCGTGGTGATCTGATGAACTCACTACCTCAGTGACTATGGGAAAAGATACCTTTTTTCTACCCTGTCCTCACTCTGAGCCAGTAACACTGGCCTCCTTGTCATTCATCACACAAGACAACTCCTCTCCTGACTTCCAGCATTTAAACTCTCTCCATCCTAATATCCACTGTCTTGCCTCCATAGTCTAGCAGCTAAAATCCTACCTCCTTCAAGAAGCCCTCCAATCCCCTTTAATTTTAGTGCCTTGCCTCTGTGGATTATCTCCATTTCATCTTGTATATATCTTGGTTGCACATAGTTGTCTGCCCCCATTAAACTGATAGCCCCTTGAGGGGAAGAACCAGTTTTTGCTTTTCTTTGTATCTCTAAATACTTAGCAGTATCTGGAACATAGTAGGCATAATAATAAACATAGTAGGCAACATAATAAAAGGTTGTTGACTGACCAACCAAACTCCTTTCCCAATCCTGGTGTCTTCTACTTGAATGATTGGGTCAGTTTATTTCATTAGTTTCTCAGACCAGGTTCCTTAGGAGCCCTCAGGGGACATTTATCCCTACCCCAGGTTAATCACCAGGAGATGGTACATTAGCTCAAAAGTAACTATGATGCAGCTGCAGGCAACAGATTTCACACTCTTTCTACAAGTGCTCCCCTCATTTTGTTTCTACTCCTTCAAAAGCTCCTATAAGAGTAAGGAGTGGTTTTGAAAATGAGGAGGCTCAGATCTCCCATTTCCTTTAGTAGAATTTTCTTCACTTAGATGTCTATGATGCGTATCTTTCCTCTCACTCAGAGCATGATCTTTTATTATATTAAAATGGGTCACAAAAACCTTTTTTCTCAAGTCATCCCTGTCATATTAATATACTCTTCTTGGACCTAACCAAAGCAATTTCTGACATTACCAGGAAGCAATTTAAGGCCCAATAAACTAGCTTATACAATACAATTCCCTTAGGTTTTTTTTCCTAGAGAAGGAAACAGCATTAACCAAAAAACAAAAAAAAAACCACATATGATTCTAAAAGTTTAGCGAAGCAGAAAAACACATCCCATCATGTTGGTCATGGCTGAAATATAATAAATAACTTTTAGAAACTTCTAGAGTCAGTGTAATGGTAGTAAATATAATGGAAAGGGCTCTGGTTAGAAATTAGCAGTTCTGGTTTCTACTTCTGGTCCTTCTACTTATGAGTGGTGTGTGCCCTTGGACATAATCTCTCTTGGAATTAATTTCCTCATTTATAATGAGGTGGTTAAACTAGATGAAATTACCCAGTTAAAAGGCCTAGTTAATTGACTAAAAGTTTTGATTGTTTCCTAGCTACTGGAAGTATGGACAGATTTCTGAAAAAAAAAAATTACCACTATTAAGCAGAAAGAAAAAAAAAAATCTCAAGATGAACACTCTGACAGTGGGGTATTAACATTATTCCTAGACATAAATGACAGTATTTCAGCTGTACCATAGCATACATACAAAGACTGTCTTGGGTCTAGGTGGCTGTCTAAAAGGATTTGATTTGAGCATTCTGGTCAGACTTTGATTTGGTTACTTGACACTGATGAGCTTTCATTTCCTCATATATCCTAAAAAATCAGCTAATCAGAAGAGGGCATTTCCTGAAGATTTCGAATAGATAGCCAGAGTTTTATAGTTGTTTTACTACAATTACAAAGTCTCCTTTTTATTTCACTGGGTTATCCATGAGTTCAATTATCATCTCTGCACAGGTGATTTCCAGATCTATCTATCCAGCCTTATCTATCTTCTGAAATAGTCCCACATCACCCACCATCTTTTATACATCTTGAACTGGTTGTCCCAGAAGTATCTCAAATTCCACACATCCAACTGAGAATTCATTGTCTTTTCCCTAAAGTCTTCTTTTTCCAAACCTCCTAATTATTGCAAAGGGTACCACCATCCTCCCAGTTAGCTAGGTTTGCAACGCCAGTATGGTATCTGCAGCTCCTCAGTTTTACTTATCCCACATTACAAACCACGGCTAGATCTTATCATTTCTAGCTTCACAATATCTCTCTCCCCTTCTCTCCACTCATATAGCCACTAACCTGGCAAAAAGCCCTCATCAACCCTGACCAGACTTCCCACTACTCAAAAAAACTCCAGTGGCTCTATTTTATCTCTAGGATCAAATATTTAGTTTCCTGTTTGGCATTCAAAACCTTTTATAACCTGATTCTACTTTTCCAGCATTTATATACTTTATTCCTTTCTATGAATACTATGATCATTACATTGACCTATTTGCCATCCTTCACACATGATACTCCATCCCCTGAATCCGTGCCTTTGTAATAACTGTTTGCTATGTTCAGAAGGCTCTCCCTCTTTACATCTATGTCTTGGTTTTCCTGGATTTCTTAGTGACTCATCTAAAACTATTCCTTTTGCAGAAGGTTTTTTCAATTCCCTCCACTTTCCCTTCTGAGATTTATCTTCCTCTGTATATATCTTGTAAATCCTAGTCATTTACGTGTTGTTTTCCTAATTAGAATGTGAGTTCATTGTGTCCATAACACTTACCTCAGTACAGTACCTAGCATATTGTAAGTGTTCAATAAATACTTGTTGACTGCCTAACTAAAGGAGATCCAAAATCCGTCAAAAGAATTATACAGGGAAAAAAATTATTGTGCAGACACTTTGTAAGTGCATGGACAGCCCACTGAACTCAACCATCAGATATATCCAGAGGGTAACTGCAGATGGACAATGAGCTGGACCCAGAATGGAGCTACAGTGAATTGGGACTGGACTGACTTTGGGAAATTGGGCAGTATTTTTAATGATCCCAATCTTATATCTGACAAAAAGACCCAACTTAAAAAAAAATTAGTCTCCTAGTGATGCTATGTGGCTAAGTTGTGAAATATCATAGTTGCCAAAGAATTCAAGTTAATAGTCACTATATGGTCAATGAAGAGGTGCACAGATGCAAACAGGCTGCAGCACATTATCAATAGGAACTGAAGAAAAGTGATGGAAACAATGTCAGGAGAGAGATCTATGTCTGGGAAATAAGTAAGCTGGGCAAAGAGGTTGAAGAGGAAATAACTGGTGGACAGTCAGTCTACTGCTATCTGTGTGTGTGTTCATCCTTCATTGCCTAAGAAGACCATACCATCCGAGAAATGATGACATGACTTGCACTTGACTTTGTTTTGAGTGAGGGAGGGCTGTGCAGGTCACTAGCCTCACTTCTTCTCCAGAGTCATCTGAATCCTGTGACCAGATATTCATCAGGATGACTAGAGATGATCCAGGATGAGGCAATTGAGATTAAGTGATTTGCCCAAGGTCACCCAGTTAGTGAGTGTCAAGTGTCTGAGGTGAGATTTGAACTCAGATCCTCCTAACTCCTGCACTGGTGCTCTATCCACTGCACCACCTAGCTGCCCCTACTGCTATCTATGCAATCTCAATAGATGAACAAAGCCCCCTAAGGGCATTTTTAGGGGGACCCTTTGATGAGTATTTTCACATGGAGTACAAAGATTATCTTCTGCATTACTCTCCATTTCTCAGCTCTGGATGTCTCCCATGTCTGGAATGATCTCCCTCTTCTGCCCTAACTACTGACCTCTTTGACTTTCTTTAAGACGCAACTAAAATCCTGCCTCCTACAGGAAGTCTTACCCAATGCTTCTTAATTCTAGTGGCTTTCTTTTCTTAATTGTTTCCTATTTCTCCTGTATATAACTGGCTATATATATATATTTACATGTTGTCTCCTCCATTAAATTGTAAGTTCCTTGAGGGCAGGGACCATCTTCTGCCTCCTTTTGTATCCTCACACATAACACAGTGTCTAAATTATAGGACTTAATAAAAGGTTATGAATTGTGTCAATTGATGAAAGAGAGAGAGGGGGGAAGTGGGAGAGAGAGAGACAATGAGAGAGAGAGATAAGAGAACATTATTAAATGCTTACTTACTATGTGCCAGGCACTGTACTAAGCATTAGGAACACAAATATAAGCAGGCAATAAAGTACCTACTCTTTGGGAGTTTACTTGTAATGGGGAAAACAACAAAGAAAGGAGTGCTGACAAGCAGATGTAGGGGAGCCATGGTAGACTAAACGGGCACAACAGCCTTGTCCTTAGCAAGATAAGGTGAGAGATCACCAGTCAGTCCTGGGGAACTCGGGGACAGAATTCAAGGATCTGGTGCAAGGGAGATAAAGATGATAGCTAGAGAGCAGACTACACAGTAAGAAAATGGTACAATAGTAATTTTGTGTTTTAACATTTATAGAGCATCTTACATATATTTTTCTCATTTAAGGACTCACATCAGTGTAATCATAGGTATAATTAAGTATCAAAGGAAGAGTTTGCCCAGAGAATCCTCAAGACTTTTCCACCAAAACATCTTTCCTTCATGTGCATAGGTCAAAATTAGCCCCATACATATGAGAAAGAGCATGCTGCAAATGCACAATTCCATTCCAGGTATTTGTAGCAAAAATTCTGACTCTTCTTAGCCTCACCTTTCAGAAATGGCATGGCTAAGAGCAAGCCCTTTCTCATATGGCCATTTGGGGATCTTTCTAAGAAAAATAGGGAATAGCCACACTTCTCCTGAAGGCCAAGAATGGTTGTTTCAAGGAAATATGGTAGTGAGCAGCTGCATGTCTAAGGAACTTCCCCATATCTCTTATATTATTTCTGTCTCTACAGTCATGGAGGGGGGATATTTCTGAAAGCATTCTCTTTGTTTATAGAGACATTCCTTTTTTTAAATTAATAAATGTTTAATTTAATTGAATGCCATAAATCATTCTTTTCTTCAGTTTGTTTTCTTAAATGTATTTTATTTTCCCCAATTACATGTTAAAACAATTTTTTTAATATTTGACTTCTTTAAGTTTTGAGTTCCAAATTCTGTCCTTCCTTCCATTCTTCCCTCCTTCCCCTACCCCTAAATAGTAAGTAAGCAATCAAATATAGGTTATTCATGTGTAACCATACAAAATATTTCTGTATCATTTTGTACAAGAAGACTCAAATAAAAAAAAAAATGAAAGAAAGTGAAAAATAGCATGCTTCAGTCTGTATTCAATCAATATCAGTTTTTTTTCTGGAGATGGATAGTATACTTCATCATTAGTCCTTTGGGATTTTCTTGGATCACTGTATTGCTGAGAATAGCTAAGTCATTCACAGTTCTTCATTGAACAATATTGCTGTTATTGCGTACAATAGTTCATAAGTCTTTTCAGATTTTTCTGAAATGATCCTGCTTGTCATTTCTTAGAGTATGATAATATTCCATTATGATCCTATACCACAACTTGTTTAGCCATTTCTCAATTGATGAGCATCCCTTCAATTTCTGATTCTTAACCACCACAAAAAGAGCTGTCATAAATATTCTTATACAAATAGGGTTTTTCCACCTTTTTTGATATCTTTGGGATGTAGACCTAGAAGTATTATTGCTGGATCAAAAGTATGCACAATTTTATAGCTCTTTGGGTATAGTTCTAAATTGCTGACCAGAATGGTTGGATCAGTTCACAACTCCACCAACAGTGCATTAGTGTTCTAGTTTTCCCATATCTTCTCCAATATCTATTGTTTTCCTTTTTTTTTTTTGTCAGATTAGCTAATCTGATAGGTGTGAGGTGGTACCTCAGAATTGCTTTAATTTGCATTTCTCTCATTAATAGTTATTTAGAGTATTTTTACATGACTATAGATAGCTTTGATTTCTTTGTCTAAAAACTGCCTATTCATATCTTTTGACCATTTATTAATTGGAGAATGACTTGTATTTTTATAAAATAGACTTAGTTCTGTATATATTTGATAAATGAGATCTTTATCAGAAATACTTGCTCTAAAATTTATTCCCCAGTTTTCTACTTTCCTAAACTAATGTTTCTTAAACATTAGTTTAGTTTGTGCAAAAACTCTTTACTTTTTTATAATCAAAATTATTTTAAATTATGTAATGCTCTTTATCTCTTGTTTGATCATAAATTCTTCCCTTCCCTAATCCTTATCCCTTATCTGACAGATAAACTATTTCATTCTCTATCAATTTGCTTATGTTATCACCCTTTATGTGTAAATCAAGCAACCATTTTGACTTTATCTTGGTACATGATGTGAGATATTCATCTATACCTTGTTGTTTTTATATAGTTCCTGGGTTTATCCTGGCAAGTAGAATCCCCAAGTATTTTATAATATTTATAGTTATTTTAAATGGAATTTTGCTTCCTATTTCCTGCTGCTGGGTTTTGTTGATCAAAATAAAATTCTTACAATCTCTGTGGGCTTGTTTTACATTCTGGAATTTTGCTAAAGTTATTAATAATGTCAAGTAGTTTTTTAGCTGATTCTCTAGGATTCTTTAGGTATAAAATCATATCATCTGCAAAGACTGATAGTTTTGTTTCCTCATTATCTATTCTAATTCATTCAATTTCTTCTTTTCATTGCTATAGCTAACATTTCTAGTCCAATATTGAATAATAGAGGTGATAATGGGCATCCTGCTTCACTCTTGATTATATTGGAAAGGCTTCTAGTTTATCCCCATTATAGATAATGCTTTCTGATGGTTTTAGATTAAATGTTACTTATCATTTTAAGGGAAGTTCCATTTATTCCTATTCTCTCTAGTGTAAGAATGGGTTCATATTTTGTCAAAGGCTTTTTCTGCATCTATTGAGATAATTATATGTTTTCTATTGGTTTTGTTATTGATATGGTCAATTATTCTGGTAGTTTTTCTGTTATTGAACCAGTCCTGCATTCCTGGTAAAATCCCACCTGGTCATCGTGTATGAGCCTTGTGGTATGTTGCTGTATAATCTCTTTGCTAGTATCTTATTTAAAAATTTTTACATCAACATTCATTAGGGAAATTGGTCTATAATTTTCTTTCTCTGCATTGACTCTCCTGGTTTGGGTATTGGTACCATATTTGTGCCATAAAAGGAATTTTGTAGGACTCCACTTATTTTCCAAATAATTTATATAGTATTGGGATTGTTTTTTAATTGTTTAGTTGAATTCACTGGTGAATCTATCTGGTACTGGGAATTTTTTCTTAGGAAGTTCATTGATGGTTTGTTCAGTTTATTCTTCTGAGATTGGGTTAAGTATTTTATTTCTTCTTCTGTAATGTGAGTAATTTATATTTTTGTAGATATTCATCCATTTCATTAAAATTGTCAAATTTAATGGCATATAATTGGGCAAAATAGCTCCTAGTAATTGTCTTACTTTCCCATCCTTTAGTGGTAAATTCACTACTTTCATTTGTGATACCAGCAATTTGGTTTTCTTGCTTCCTTTTTTAAATCAGATTGACGAATGGTTTGTCAATTTTATTGTTTTGTTTTGTTTTTTTATAAAACCAGCTTCTAGTTTTATCAGTTAAATGATTTTCTCGCTTTCAATTTTATTTGTCTCTCTTTTGATTTTCAGGATTTCCAATTTGGCATTTAATTGTGGTAGGGAGGTTAATTTGCTCTTTTCTTAGTTTTTTTTGTTGTTGTTGTTGTTTTTGCCTTGCATGTTTCTTTTTTTATTTATGTAAACAACTAGAGATATAAAGTTTCCCCTAAGTACCACTTTGGCAACAACCCACAAATTTTAGTATATTGTCTCCTTGTTGTCATTTTCTTTAATGAAATTATCTATTGTTTCTATAATTTTTTCTTTGATCCACTTATTTTTTAGGATTAGATTGTTTCCAGTTAATTTTTAATTGATCTTTCCATTGCCCATTATTGAATGTAATTTTTTTTTGCATTATGATATAGAAAGGATGCATTGACTATTTCTCTTTTTCTGCATTTGATAATGAGGTTTTTATATCCTAATACATAGTCAATTTTGTGTATGTATTTTTTGGTTATATTCATCTCATTCTGAGAAGGGGAAGTTGAGGGCCCCCACTAATATAGTTTTATTATTTATTTCCTCCTGTAACTCAATCAATTTCTTCAAAAATTTAGATGCTATACTATTTTGTCCATATGTGTTTGGTATTGATATTGCCTCATTGTCTATGATACCTTTCAAGAAGATAGAATTTCTTTCCTTATCTCTTTTAATTAGATCAGTTTTTGTGTTTGCTTTGTCTGAGCTCATGATTGCTACCCCTGTTTTCTTTGCTTCAGATGAAGCATAATAGATTCTACCCCAACCCCTTACTTTTATCCTGTGTGTATTTCTCTATGTTACAAATGTGTTTCTTTTAAGAGTCTGATTTCTATCCATTCTGCTATCTGCTTCCATTGTATAGGTGACTTCATCTCATTCATATTTATATGTGGTAACTAGCTGTGAAATTCCCTCTATGCTATTTTTCCCTTCTTTATGCCTGTCTCTTTCTTATCCCCCCCTTTTCCCTCCTCACAAGTGTTCTACTCCTGATTACCACCTTTTCTAATCTGCATTCCTTTTTATCAGTGCCCCCATTTCTATTAAACCCATCCTTTTTTTTACTTCCTTAGAGACTAAGATAGATTTCTGTATCCAGTTATATCGAAGAACTCTATGTTATTCCCTCTGAGTCAATTTTAAGGAGAGTAAGGTTTAAGCTTTACCCACATCACCTCATCTTACCTTCCATTATAGTAGCTTTCATGCCTCTTATGTGGGATGACTTACCTCATTCTATCCCCTCCTCTTTTTCTTCCAGTACAATCTCCTTTCACACTCCTTTATTTTGTTTTTTAAGGTATCATTCCCATCAAAGTCATCTTCTGTTAATTCCCTTTGTCTATATATATTCATATTGATTGCCCTTACAGTAATAAATTTCTTAAGACTTACAAATAATATCTTGCCATATAGAAATATAAATGGTTTAATTTTATTGAATTTCTTGTGTTTTCTCTTTCTTGTTTCTTTTTTCCCTTATGTTTCCCTTGAGTCTCATATTTGAAGTCTCATATTTATTCAGCTCTGGTCTTTTAATTAGGAATGCTTGAAACTGCTCTATTTCACCAAATGTCAATTTTTCCCCCTGAAAGATTATGTTCAGTTTTGCTGGGTAGGTAATTCTTTGCAGGGTAGGTAATCCTAATTCCTTTGCCTTCTGGTATATCATATTTCAAGCCCTGTAGTTCTTTAATGTGGAAGCTGCCAAATCCTGTGTAATACTGATTGTAGCTCCATGATATTAGAAATGTTTCTTTTTCACTGCTTGCAAGCTTTGATCTGTGAGCTGTAGAATTTGACCATGATGTTCCTTGGAGTCTTCATTTTGGGATCTCTTTCAGGTGCTGATTGGTGAATTTTTCAGTTTCTATTTTGCCCTTTTTTCTAGTATATCAGGGCAGTTTTCCTTGATGATTTCTTGAAATATGTTGTCCAAGCTTTTTTTTTATCATGGCTTTCAAGTAGTCCAGGACTGCACAACATACAGCCTATGGGTTACTTGCAGCCTGCCAAAGAATTTCAGGCAGGCCATGAAAAATGTAAGATTGCCACTGCACATTCTTGTTTGTCATGTGACCCATGGCAACTAACCATTACCATTCTTATCTCTAGTCTAACCTATCTGTAGTCCAAAAAAGTTTACAAGTTGTACAGGTCTGAGGTAGTCCAATGATTCTTAAATTACCTTTTCCAGATCTATGTGCTATGTCAGTTGTTTTTCCAATAAGAAATTTTACATTTTCTTTTATTTTTCTTTTTTATTTTATTTTATCATATTTCAGTGCATTATGAAGTCATTAGCTTCCACTTACTCAATTCTAATTTTTAAGGAATTATTTTCTTCAGTGAGCTTTTGTACTTCCTTTTCTATTTGGTCAATACTATTTTTTAAGGAGTTATTTTCTTCAGTGAATTTTTGTATATTTTTTTCATGCTGTTAACTCTTCTTTCCCCCCTCCCTGATTCTCTTGCAATTATCTCATTTCTTTTCCCAATTTTTCTTCTCCTCTAATTTGTATTTTAAAATCATTTTTAAGCTCTTTCAGGAGTTCTTTTTGGGCCTCAGACCAAATTGCAGCTTTCTTTGAGGCTTCATGTGAAACTATTGTTTTCTTCTAAGTTTATGCCTTGTGCTGTCTCGATAGTAATTTTATAGTCAAGTTCATTTTTGGTTTTTGCTCATTCTTTTCTGTATATTTAGTGACTTGATATTTTCATGTGAGAGTTGGGATTCTGGTCCCAAACTTTTGGTACTGGGACTCTGGGCCTTGCTTCTGGTTTTCACTGGGATTCAAGAATTAGTTGTTTGCTTGCACTGGAGGGTTCACTTCCCTTTGGGCTTTGTACTAGGGAGAAGAGCTCCCTGTTGACCTCCTCAAAGTGTGGAGTTTTCTCTGCTGGCCTACCCCAGGGTCAGGGTCTCACTGCTGGGATGCTATGAAAATAGTTTTTCTGATGATTGTCGCTAGGGGAGGGATCTTGTTACTGGTCTGTCCCAGGGGTGAGGCCCTTACTACTGGTCAGCAAAGTGGCTCATGGCTTGTGTTGGAGGTGGGGCCTTGCTGTGCCACAGAAAGTACTGGCTTGCCTAGGGGGGCTTCAGAGGATTCCTTCCGTACTCTGTCATTTTGGCACTGGAATTCTTAGAAAGGCATTACTGAAAACTGCAGCAGGAATTTAATGATTGGATCCTTCAAGGACACTCAGGAGAACTGATTTACGAATGCCAATGAGTGCCAGCACATTCCATGACTCAACCACATAGTGTGTTATGGGTCTGGACATTTACTGTTAGTGAATATTCTGACATAGATATTAAATAATTAAAACTAAGCTAAAGCATTTAAAAATGAATTACCAAATGCCTGATGGAGTAATTAGCTTTTTGTTGTTTTTAGTTTGCTTACTGATTTACAAATGGTGGCAGCCAGTTTCTCTAGTTTGTCATTTCATTATCAGTTAATTATTCTACACCTAATTCAAGGATCTAGGGTTGGACTGCAGTCTGTTTAATGCTTCATTTGAAAACTCTGTTGCTATTTCTTATTCTTTAGTAAGTCAAGTAAGATGTTTGAGACTATGTCTCTGCAAGAGAATGATAAGATTGTCTCTTCAAAAGGATTGTCTCAGCTAGAGAAATTGACTGTCTCAACCTAGGTTTCTTCCAAGAAACTCAAAATGGCATCTATTATCAGGCTGTCAAACTTTGAAACATCCCTAGGAAACAGTTAGGAAGGAATTTGCCATGTTTGAGAATAAAAGAAAAAGAGGTAAAGGAGTTTTCTAGGCAAAACAACGCGTTTTAGTCTAAACCAGATAAGTGATCAGACAAAAAAAATCTCTTTGTGTCTGTCTGTCTCTCTCCCTCATTTGAGGCACTAGATGTGGGTGGGGAACATTCACTGAAGGGGAATTTGCTTTTATAATCTAAAAATAGGCAAAATTCATCCCTTTTCCCAAGTTCAGTCGATATAAATAAGAGATGTAGTCACAAGTAATAAGTCATTCATATAGCAACTAAATGGTGGGAACTTCCCTCATCTTTGGGAGCTACCTATGATAAACTTGCCACCATATTGAACCGCAAGTCCCTCCATTCCACACAGCTGGACCTCCCTCCACATAGCCCTACACCAAGTTCTACACCCTAACCCTGGGGAATAGGACACATGGACACATAGGGCAGCTCAGGACTAAGTCAGGCTGCATCTTAGCCCAGTTCTGGTGTTGTATTCTGTCTTTAGTAACAGGACTTTTACTTTGTCCTTTGAATCTTCTCTCTCCAAATATCTGTCTCTGGACCTCCCCTAGCTTCTTTCAAGTCCCAGATAAAATCCCATCTTCAATGAGAAGCCTTCTCTGATCCCCTTTAATGCTTGTGCCCTCCCTTTATTTGTCTCTAATTTATTCTGTATACATCTTGTTTGTACATAGTTGTTTTCATGTTGTCTCTCTCATTATACTGTGAGTTTCCTGAGAGTAGAGATTGTCTTTTGTCTCTCTATAAATTTCTAGTGCTTAGCAACATGCCTGGAACACAATAAGCACTTGACAAATGGTCATTCACTCATTGACATGCTCCATTCTTATTTCCAAGTTTGGGTAAGTCAATCAGTTCTTTAGACCCCAGTTCTCCCATTTGTAAAATAAAGAGATTTGGGCTAAGTGAAGGAGTCCTTAACCTTTTTTGTGTCATGGGCCACCCCTAGGTCTTTGGCAGTATAGTGAAATCTATAGGCCCCTTCTCAGAATGATGATTTTAAAAGCATAAAATGAAATGCATATGAATTACAAAGGAAATCAATTATAATGAAATATAGTTATCAATATTTTTTTTAAGTTCACAGACTCCAGGTTAAGAACCCATGAGCAAGAAAGCCCCTGAGTTCCTTCAACTCTAGCATTCTATGTTTCTAATGTCCACTTATAAATGGGTAGTCCCACTAAGAAAGGTTTCTCTACATCTAAATAGGGCAGTCCAGTCATTTTCAGTTAGGCTTAGCAATTTTCAAATGATCACTTCCCTGCAAATAGTCTATCACATCTTCATATACTTAAATCACTGGTTCAAGATTCTTCTAGTTTGTATTCTCCTCTTCCCATTTTCTGGAGGTGTGTATAATGGGTAAGAATTATTTTCGAGGATTGAGTTGTTCTTTTGAAGGGTTTTGAGGTCATTTTACTATGGACCCCTTTGTTTCCTCTAAAGTTTTAAAACATGCAAAACTTCTGAGCATCTTAGTTTTATAGTCAAGAGGACAGGAACAGAATGGTTACAGGGCAATGCCAAAAGGAGGAAAACCAGTTGGTGTGTTAGATGTAATCATTACTATTACTAATATAATTATTACCACAAAATGGTTTTCTCTCTTTTAGGTCCCCTCATTTGTCATTGTGGGCAGAATGGGAGGGCAGTTCTGATCATCACTGGAAGGGTACAGAGGGGAGTGAAGCCTCACTCTCAGGCTGAGCTCTTCCTTACAACTGTTTTCTGCAACTTTAAAACTTACAGAGGGTTTCCTAATTTCTCTTCATGTCCTACCAGCCTCTACTTATAGTGTTTGATTTGAAGAAATATATGTAAGCAGTTTTCTCCTTCTATTTCGTATTTCAACTTAAAGCCCCAAATCTCATGATTACTGAGACATTTTCCCAGAATTCTTTAGGTGCATCTTTTCTATGACCAAGAGTTCATAGTTTGTATATTTTCATCTTCAATGCAAATCCCATCTTTAAAGACCATCTTCTTAATCAGTCCTTCACTTCCCAAATTCACCTTCCTCCACTGAAGCCTGTACCTTCTTGACTCAATATGGAAGGTGACGTCTAGTGGAGTATAGAAGCGATTTATGTTTGAGCTGGTATTGTTTAATATTTTTGTAAATGATTTAAATAAAGGCAGAGACAGAATACTGATCAGTTTTACAGATGATACAAAACTACAATTCTGAATGACAGTCAGGAGAAGGTCTTGACAAGCTAGAATACTAGATGGAATATAATAAGATGAAATCTAATAGTGATAGAGTTTTATTTTTGAATTCAAAGGCTCAACTTCACATGTACTAGATGACAAAGATTTTATTAAATGCCACTACAAAGTGAAAATAATTTAGGGGAGAAACATTGGACTATCAGTATAATTCAACAGTGTAACATAGCAGTCCAAAAGATAGTATCACAGTCTGCTTCATTGGGATACAATAACTCGTACTAAGGAGGTGAACTTGACAAATGACACTTAGAACATTGTATTCAGTGCTGGGTACCACATTTTAGAAAGAACACTGATGAGCTGGAGAATATCCAGAGCAAGCAATCAGAATGAAGATCACATTACAATTTCTTGGCTGCCTTATCATTCTACTGACTGATACCAATCTTAGAGTTCATTAAAATACTCAGATATATTGTGCATAAACTGATATCTGCAATATCTCTTCCATCTTTTATTTGTGAAGTTGATTTCTTAAATCCAAGTTTAAGATGTTACATAAATTTCATACATACAAAAATATTTATAGAAGCTTTTTTTGCTGTGGTACAGAAATGAAAACAAAAGAGGTACACATCAATTGGGGAACAACTGACCATATCATGGCATATGAACATAATGAAGTATTATTGCATAATGAGAAATGGCAAAAGGGAGGATTTCAGAGAAACCTTGGAAGACCTATATGAATTAATCCAGAGTGCAGTGGGCATTTTTGTATAGCAATAAAAAAAATTCACGCAGTGGAGTCAAGATGGTGGAGTAAAAGCAGAGACTTGCTTGAGCTTTCCCCCAAATCCCTCCAAATACCTGTCAAAATGACTATAAATAAATTCTAGAGCAGCAGAACCCACAAAATGGAAGGGTGAAACAAATTTCCAAACTAAGACAACCTGGAAGATCTACAGGAAAAGTCTGCTGCACTAGTCTGAGACCAGAACTCAGTCCAACGCAAAATACACCAGCACAGACCAGGCCCCAGTAAACCTGGAACAGGCCTCAGGGGACTGAATCACTGGTAGCTGTAATGGTTTTCAAACTTTTCAACCCACAAATGCCAAAGACAACTTACAAGGTCAGTAGGAAAGGTCTACAGGACCTGGGTGAGAGAGGAAAAAAATTTGACTTTCAAATCCAAGACTCAAAAGTAGCATGAAAAGGTAAGCAGGGAAGAGAAATCATAAGGAGCCTATCAATGTTGAACTGTATACATTGTTTAACTCATGAGACCTTTCTCAACATTAGGTGGTTGGAGAGAGAGAGAGAGAGAGAGAGAGAGAGAGAGAGAGAGAGAGAGAGAGAGAGAGAGAGAGAGCGTGCGCGCATAGGGTAAGCTGAATATGAAGGGATTATATCTACAAAATAAAATTAAAGGGTGAGAGAGGAATGTACTAGGAGAAGGAGAGAGGGAAAGGTAGAATGGGGTAAATTATCTCACATAAAAGAGGCAAGAAAAATCTTTTACAGTGGAGTGAAGAGGGGGGAGGTGAGAGGGAATGAGGGAACCTTACTCTCATTGGGTTTGGCTTAAGGAGGGAATAATGTACACACTCAATTGGATATGGAAATCTATCCTACTCTACAGGAAAGTGGGGGGAAGGGATAACGGAGGGATGATGATAGAAGGGAGGGCAGATTGGGAGAGGGGGTAATTAGAAGCAAACACTTCTAAGGAGAGACAGGGTCAAAGGAGAGAACAGAATAAATGTGGGGTAGGATAAGATGGAAGGAAATATAGTCTCACAACATGACTATTATGGAAGTATTTTGCATGATTACACATTTATAACCCATATCGAATTGCTTGCCTTCTCAATCAGGGTGGGTGGGGAGGGGGGAAGGGAAAGAATATAGAACTAAGAAGTCTTTTAAAATGAATGTTAAAAATTGTTTTTAAATGCAACTGGGAAATAAGATATATAGGGAATGGATAGAAATCTATCTTGACCTACAGGAAAATAGAAGGAAAAAGGATAAGAGAAGGGGGAATGGGGTGATAGAAGCGAGGGCAGATTGGGGGAAGGGGTAATCAGAATGTACTCTGTCTTGGGTATAGAAGGGGAGAGATGGGGAGAAAATTTGGGACTCAAAATCTTGTGGAAGTGATTGTTGAAAAATAAAAATTAATTAATTAATAAAAAAAAATCAGAAAATGATAATGGAAAGAGAAATACCATTCAAAATTACTACAGAATGCACAAAATACTACCAAAGCAGATTAAATACTTAATACTGGCCAATGATATCTCAGCCATTAGGAATACATATAGCATTTTATGCATTATTCCATCTCCAGGACATGTATACATGTTTTAAGACACTTTCCTTTGCTTACTACGTTGTGAAGACAGTGGCTGCTGAACTGGAAATGAGCATACATACAAAAGTGGGAAATTTTTCTTTGCATGCTCATTTCAGAGACTCAAGTGTCTCTTTCTTCATTGCAATAGAGGGAAAATACGCTATAAGCTTCTATGAGGACTGAATGCGTGGCACATACCTCTGTCCTTGGGCTCTTTGCATTTGTTCTTTCATGCTTTTTTTTAAGTGTTCTTTCTAGGGTTTGTTTGGGGTTTTTTTGCTTGTGTCAGGGTGTTTTTTGGAAATGCCTATGTGCTTAGGATCATTGAAAAATCAGAGGCACAAAGGAGCTAAGTATTTGATACAACTATATAGATACAATACAAAATGTTCTTTATAGAAAAAAAGACAAATCATTATTCAGGGAGTGAGTCCTATGTTCATGGGTGGGCCCTATCAACATAATTTAAATGAAACTATTAACAAAATGAACTGATAGATTGAGTGTTATAGCAATTCAACTAACAAGAAAATACTTTACATAGCTAGACAAAATAAGAATAAATTTCATTTGGAGGAACAAAAAATCTGTAATATAAAGAGAATAATGAAAAATGGCATTAAGTAAGAATGGAATTTCCAGACCTCAGCACATATTATTAAATTATAACCATCAAGACAATTCAGAAGAGTAAAGCAGTGAAACAGACTAACAAAGGAAGAATCAGACATAACTGAATTCAGTAACCCAGGGTTTAGGAACTCCCAAAACATAAATTACCTAAGAAATTACTCCGTATTTGACAATAGTCAATAGGAGAATTAGAAAGTAATTGGGTAAAAAATAGATTTAGTTCAACAGTATAAGCCATATATCAAATGAAATCTAAATGTATATGTTGCCTAAATATTAAAGATCATTGTTGTTATTTGTCCTTCATTCTCAAAGTGGACCAACATAAAAGAAAAATTAGAAGAGAACAAGATGGAAGTCTTTTTTGGAGCTATGGTTGGATAGAGGGTGAGGAATGATAATAAATCCTTAACCAAAAAAGGGATAGACAATTGTAAAATATAAAATAAATTATTCCAACTATATGCAATTGTGAAGCTTTTGCATGAACAAAATTAATGCTACTAAGACGAAAAGAGAAGCAGTTACTTGGGGCAATATCTGCATCAAATATTTTTAATGAGGATCTAATATCCAAGATTTATATGCAACTAACAGAAATATAAGATATATAAACAACTAGTAGAAATATGTCATTCTCCAATAGATAAGCAATGAAAGGATATCAGATAAAGAACTGTAAACTATTTGCTACTAAATATGAAAGAATTCTCCAAATTAATAAGAATCAAGGAAAAACAAATCAAAATAACACTCAGGTTTTACCTATCATTTGGAAAATTAATAGATGCCAAAAAATTTATAACTGTAACTATTGCGAGTGTCATAGAAAGACAAGAGCACTAATAATCTACGGGTGGAGCCATGAACTGGTCCAGCCATTATGGATAGCAATTTGCAATTGTGTGAAGAAAGTGATTAAAATGTCTATATACTTGGACCCAGGGATTCTATCACTAGGAATATACTTCAAGGAGATCAAGGATAACAAATAGAGGCACCATATATACCAAAATAGTTACAATAGCACTTTTTATGATGGCAAAGAACTGGAAACAAAAGGAAATATTCACTAGAAAAGATGTGGTGGGGAGAAAAGAGTGCTGGAAAAAGAAAATACCAGATGACAGTTCAAGAAAGATACTCCAGGCCCTTCAAGATTACCCCAGGACTCCAAAGGATATATATAACAAAGGATATGCTATAATAAGCTGAGCTCTGGGGGTTCAATTTCACAATGCAGGTTGAGGTTGGAAGGGTGAGTCCAGAGCCTACATGCTAATATTTGATGCCATAAATTTTAAAGTTAACTTTTTCCTCCTTTTTATAATTATTTCTACTTCTTATGGAGGAGTTCTTAGAATTTTTTGTGTCATGGACCCTTTGGCAGTCTGGTAAAGCCCATAGAACCCTTCTCAGTGTCATATTTTAAATGCATAAAATAAAATACATAGTACCAATTACAATAAAATATAAACAAATGATTTTTTCCCATCTAATTTCACAGACCCTCTGAAATCTATCCATGGAACCCTTATAGGTCTGTGAGTCCTAGGTAAAAATCCCTGAACTGGTATTTAATGAAGATCTTAGTCTCTATAAAAAAAAATGAGATGGCTGTGGAGATGTCTATCATCCAAGAGAGCTGCATGAGTATTTCAAAGAGATTAGTATAATTTGATTATATACAGCCTTTTCTGTGGGCATTCTGTAGCTCCAGAAGACCAATAGAGCATTTTATAGGTGATAATGGAGTTGAGGGAGCCATATTGAAGCATGAGGGATTCTTTTAAAAATATCTGTTGTACCATAATCAAAAGGCAGCCTCAAATTCTATTTGGAGAATTGAGTGGGAAGCTCCAAGAAAATGTTTGAAAGAAACCAGGATAGAATGCCAATTAACAGCAAGATATGTTATGAAAATGAAAATGGAAGAACTTACATGCCTTCGAGAGCATCCAGTCCTATTACAATAAATTAAAGGAAAGAAGTAATAGGAACAAAATTAGACTGTATATCCTTGTGCTTTCTAGTACGGATGAAAAAAAATTTTGTGAAACAAGGGGCCATTAAAATGGGTTTGACAAGTATGATGAAAACCAAGGGGAGAAATGATATTGAAATGATGTTATAAAATGCAAACAAGTACACAAACTTCACACTGGTCTAGGAGTTACTGTGAGCTTTGTTTTCCTGTAGAAACAGTGGATAAAATTCATGGCAATTTTTTCATCATCAATCAAAAAATATTTATTAAAACATCATAGTATCTAAATATAATAGATACTCATTAACTGTTTTAGTAATAATGAGGGAAATTATCATGAAGAAATCTAAACAGCAGATAGTTAATAAACCATTCATATTTGGGATCCTGATAGACTATGTGTCTTCATCATGGAAAGTCAACCTGCCAATTTCTCCAGTTCAAACATCTGATAAATTCCAATCAACCATCTCCTTGATTCAATAGAGATGCAGTCATTTAACAAGCATTTATTCAGTACCCAGGGGCTGTCTGCCAGTGTCCTGATCTATATCTTGCCAGTGGACCCAGATGCCTTTAAAGGAGAAAGTGAGGCTAGTGACTTTGCACAGGTCTCCTTTACTTAAACCCAATTCTCTTGTAAGTCATATCTGGATATCATATTCCAGATATCATGGTCCTCTTTGAGAATGAAAGACAATCAACATTCAGTTCCTACTATGTGCAAGCCCCTGTGCTTACTAGGTTTACTTCATAGAAGCCTTCTCAGTTTCTCATATCACTCCCAGATTTCTCACACTAGAGAGCAGCCGCTTCCTCTGGGAAGAACCAGTCATTTAAGGAAAACTCTCAGACTAGCCATATCTTCATTTCTCTCTAGTTTCCAGTCCTGCTCTTCAACACACACACACACACACACACACACACACACACACACACACACACACACCATCTTTTTTAAATGTTGTCTTCCATCATTGGAATATAAGATCCTTGAGTTTGCCTTCATATTCCTACACTTTGTACAGTGCCTAGATCATAGTAAGTGTGCTCTATAAATGTTTGTCTTGACTGAACTTGATTTAAAAAAAAAAATTGATTAATCCTAATTGCTGCCCAAAGAACCTAAAGTCTAGTAGAGGAGATAAAAACATACAATAACTAGAACTGGCAGAATGAAAAAGATGTCGAAGAAAGGTGCAAATAATATGCTATGAAAATTAAAATGAAGAGATCATTTCTCACTGGCTTTTACAGAAAGGTTTCCAGGAACAAGTGAATTTGAACTGGGCCTTGAAGGATAAGAAAGATTCCAAAAGGTGCTGATAGCAGTATAGGGCATTCCGGGATCTAACAAGACCTCAAGATTTGGTCCCAAGAAGTTTGCATTGGACCATATTTCATGCTCTTTAAGACTGCATGACTCACTTCTGCCATAGACATTACATTCAACTCCTAAGTTGTTTCTTAGTTCTTACAGACCAAGGCTAGCTCCATGCAGAAGAATAGTGGGGAATGATGTGATGTGGTGTGGACTGAGAAATTCATGTGCCCAAGTAGACAGTGTGACACAGTTCTTTAAGTTTCACCTTTTAGATTCACTCTCTAAAGACCTTTTAAAGCAAGGGATTTGTGGAACCCACAAAGGGGCTATTGGATAGATTTAAGAAGATTTGTGGTCTTGGACAATGAGGAGAATTATATCTGTTCTCTTGTCATCCTATGTATTTTATTTTTTGCATTTAAAAATATTATTCCGATGAGTCAACAGACTTAGCCATCTGCAAAGGGGTCTATGATATGCACACACAAAAAAATTAGGAACCCTTGTTCTAGAGATATGTGTATTTTAATTGCATTAAAATAATTATCTAATTTGTGAAGGGTAACAAAGGGATTAAATTACCTAATATGTTTCATCACAATAGAAAATAGAAATCTGAGGAAAAAGAATGCAGGTTACTGGGACTGGGGAAAAGATGAGAATGGAGGTAAGAAAGGTCAGGAGCATATGGGCACAATGATAGGGGGCTATGAACTTTTTGGGAAACCAAACACCTATGGTCAGGTACATAGGACCAGTGAAGATAACCTTTGCTTGTTTCGTAGATTTTGTAGTAGGCTAGCCCTGCTTATAAGCTATATTTAATTATGGTTAAAGACTACCCATAATTATCTCAGAGGTAGATGCTAAAGCAGAACCAGCATCCTGTCCTTCTTGAACCATTTGGGCTGTTAAGACAGTTATGCACATAAGCATCTGTCTGCTCTCTTATCTCTGTCCCCGAGGATATATAAAATCCCATGTAATGCCCCAAAACATAGTGTGAGTGAAAAGAATTATGTCCTGTAAAGAGCCATTATCTATGCAAACCACTACTACTCATGTTAATATTCAAATCTCTGCCCATATTGCTCTCCAAGCTTGAAATGACTTCTCTCATATCTTCACTTGATCCTTCGCTTGGTTCTACTCATGACTTTCTCTGAACTTCAGAACCATGGCCTCTTTAACGCTGGCTCATCCTGGAATTTCACTCAGCTCCTATAACAGTCTACCACCCAAAAGCCATTCATCATGGAACATCCTTCAACAAGGTCTGCCTCCTCTCCCATTGGTGAGATGTGCTTGAGGATCCAGGCTACTTTCCATAATTTTCCTTCCAACTTTGTTCCTGACTTTCTCTGGACTTCAAAACTATGCCTCCAGCTATAAAGGGTTTACCTTTCCGTTTTCTTTGTATCCCCAGGGCTTAGCACTGAACCTAGTACATAGTAAGCACTCAATAAATTCTAGTTTCCTTCATTCCTTCCTTTTGAAATCATACCCATAATTCAAAGTCCTGTTCAAATGCCACCTCCTTAATGAAGCCTTTGTTAATTTCCCAATTTATTCCAGATAAGAAATGATTGTTTACTCTTCTACCTGTACCTCATAGCACTTTATTTAGATCTCTCTTAGGCATTTATAACATTATTTTTAATTATTTAAGACATTTTAATTTAAAATTTTGACTTCTAAACTTTATACCTTCATCCCTACTTACCTCCTTCCCCCCGATCTCCTCTATGAGATGGTAAGCAATCAGATACAGGTTATACATGTGTAACCATGCAAAATATTTCTGTATTAGTCATTTTATACAAAAAGATTCAAGTAAAAGAAAAAATGAAAAGATATGAAAAATAGCATGCTTCAGTTTGTATTCAATCAATATCAATTTTTTTATGGAGGTGGATAATATGCTTCATCATTAGTCCTTTGGAATTGTCTTTTCTAAGAATAGCCAACTCATTCACAGCTCTTCATTGAACAACATTGCTGTTACTGTGTAGAACATTCTCCTGGTTCTGTTGGCTTCACTTTGCATCAGTTCATGTAGGTCTTTCCAGGTTTTTTTGAAATCATCCTGTCTATCATTTCTTATAACATAATAATATTCTTTTACAATCATATACCACTGACTTTATCCATTCTCCAATTGATGAGCATTCCTTCAATTTCTAATTCTTAGTAACCACACATTTATTACATCCTTACTTATACTATCTTTGTATGTACATTCTTCTCCCTATTAGAATACAAGTTTTGTGAGAGAAGGGGTCCTGTCTTATTTCTCTTTGTATCTGGCACACTGCTGTGGACATGATAGGTCCTCAAATGTTAATTAATTGGAAGGAATGAATTCTGGCTTGAATTATGGATTGCAAACTGAAACTTTAAAAAAATAGGATGTGACTATATCATGGGACAGGAGGTACGCTGAGGTTTATTTTTGTTTGACTTTCCTATAACAAAGAATTAATTTTATGACTTTATTTCCTTATCATTAAAAGGTTAGTTCTAGAGGAGTGGAGAAAAGGTAGTCAGTCACCTGAGCTCTCCCCCAAACCCTTCCAAAAACCTTTAAATAATTATGTAAGACAATTCCTGGAGCAGGAGAACCCACAAAAGTATAGGAGTGAAATTATTTTCCAGCCAAAGAAAACTAAGGTCAGCATGAATGATATGTCACATGTGAGTGACAGTGGAACAGAGTTCAGCACAGGCTGAGACAGCACAGACCCAGCCCCAGCAAACCAAGAGTAAGTCTTAGGAGTCACTGAATCAGCAGCAGCTGCTGCTTCCAGAGTCTTCAGTCCATAGACAATAAGGGGGGTGAATAACTGATCAGAAAGAAATTGAAGGGATATCCATTTTGTGTTTCATAACATTCTCTATCTCTTGTTTGGTCATAAATTTCTCCATTCTCCATAAATTTGACAAATACACTATCCCTTGCTCCCCTAATTTATTTACAGCATTAGCCTTTATACCTAGATCATGTACCCATTTGGACTTTATTCTGGTATATGGTGTCAGACACTGATCTATGACCAGTTTCTGCCACACTTTTATCTAGTTTTCCCAGCAGTTTTTGTCAAACAGAGAGGTCTTATCCGAGAAGCTGGGGTGCTTGGGTTTATCAAACAGTAGACCGCTATATTCATTGACTACTGTGTATTGAGTATCTAACCTATACCACTGATCTACCCCTCTATTTCCTAGCCAGTATTTGAGATCTGGAATGGCTAGGCCACCTTCCCTAGTATTTCTTTTCATTAATTCCCTTGATATTCTGGACCTTTTGTTTTTCCAGATGAATTTTGATATAATTTTTTCTAGCTCTAGAAAATAATTTTCTGACGATTTGACTGGTATGACACTGAATAAATAAATTAATTTAGGCAGAAAAAACAAAACACTTGAGGATGGACAGGGTAAAGGAGAAAGAGAATAGAATAAAGAGGGGGAATAAGAAAGAGGAAAAGTTAGCAATAGTAACTGAAAAAAATTTTGAAGCAAATTTCTTTGATAAAGCCCTCATTTCCCAAACATATAAAGAACTGAGTCAAATTTATAAAACTAAGAGCCATTCCCCAATTGATAAATAATAAGGAAAGATGAGCAGTTTTCAGATGAGATAATCAAAATAATCTATAGCCATATAAAAAAAATGCTCTAACTCACTATTGATTGGAGGAATGTAAATTGAAACAACTCTGAGGTTCTACATCATACCTATTAGACTTGTTAACAGGAGAGAAAAAGAAAATGACAATTATTGGAGGGAATGTGGGAAAAATGAGACATTAACGCACTGTTGGTGGAGTTGTGAACTAATTTGATCATCCTGTAGAGCAATTTGGAATTATGCCCAAAGCCTATAAAACCATGTTTATAAAACTATAAAAACCTTTTCACCTGGCAATACCACTACTAGGGGTTTATCACAAAAGAGATAAAAAAAGAAAAGGAAAATAACCTATGTGTACAATATTTATAGCAGCTCTTTTCTGGTGGCAAAGAACTGGAAATTGAGGGGATGCCCATCAATTGGGGAATGACTGAACAAATTGTAATATGTGATTATGATGGAATACTATTGTTACATAAAAAAGGATGTGCAGTAGGATCTCAGAAAAAATCTAGAAAGAATGACGTGTGATGGAAAGTAAAATGTACTGTGTATAAAGTAACAGCAATATTGTAAGATGATCAGCTATAACTGACTTAGCTATTCTCAGCAATGCAGTGATCCAAGACATCTCTGAAGAGCTGATGGTGAAGAATGCTATCTATCCCCAAAGAAAGCACTGAGAGTGTCTGAATACATATTGAAGCATACTTTTTTTTCAATTTATTTTTATTTTTTATTTTTCTTGAGGTTTTTTTCTTGGTCTATGCTTTCTTTCACAACATGATGCAACAGTAAGCACCCCAACATAAACAGGAGTCCTACTATCACAGGTTCTTTGATCTGCTTTTCTAAAAGGAAAGCAACTTTGGAGGGAGTTAACAATCTCCTTTAATCAAGCACATGTATCATTCACTTAATTCAGGGGGGAAAGTCAGCACTCTGGACTTCAGCGAAAATACAGAGCAATCTAAATCAACAGATAGTACTTCCAAATTGTCTGGCAGTAAGCAATACATACATCATGAATCAACAGACAGATCCAACTGTTTGACTATTACATGCATAGTTACCAAAGAGGGAAGCACCAACATCTGGATTTTCAAAGCTGGGGAACTACTTAGTGGCTTCCCAGAGTCTCATCTGGCACACAAACCTTCTTCCAAAATCTAAGCCCCAAAGTAAAATGGCACCTTAGAGTCATTATACACTTTCTAGAACCAGAGGGTATCACAACCCTTGAGTACCAGTGCCTCATTAACAAAAGGTATGGGCCTTCCTACAAATCTCCCCAGGCCCATTAATGGGTGGGGAAGATCTTTTTTAATCACATTAAAATAATTAACAATACAAATACATAAACTGTTTCTAGTGAAAGAAACTTTTGTTTCAGTACTTTTAGTAAAGATTCTTGATTGATAAAGGCAAGATTCAATCGGAGGCACTTGATTATACTAAAACAAAAACAGCAAAAGATCCTACTTTGCTTTCCATCACACATGACTAATATGGAAATATTATGCATGACAATACAAGTATAATGCATATCAAATCACTTGCCTTCTCAAGGAGGCAGAGTGGGAGCAAGAAAGGGAGAGGATTTGAAACTCAGAGCTCTAAAAACTAATGTTAAAAATTGTTTTTATGTGTAACTAGGGGAAAATAAAATGCAATTTAAAAAAATAAGTTAGTTCTACTAACTTCTTCCTGCCCTGCACTGTGTATGTCACTCTGATTCTGCCATTGTCCAATGCATGTCAGGATTTAGACTCCAGTGCTACACAAATCAGATCAAATAATGCTTCATCATCTCTCAGCATTTTCCAAGCCATCTTAATTAAGATACTTCTCTTCTCTCCACACAAACGTTCCCTTAGAGCACTAGTCTCCTTTTCCATCAAGGAAATTACTATGTTTAGGCTTGTGCACAGCAGATGCTTGACTATTGCCCAAGCAGAACCCCCTTGGTGACTAGGGAGAGAGTTTTTGCAAGTAGTGGATTAGAGAGAAGGGAGAGTCTTTGGCAAAGCTTTGCTTGTGAAAGCTTTGGAGGGGCAAGATCCAAAATAAGCAACGTGGCAGTGTTCTACCTTTATTTCATTTTCACTATTTCAAGGATCAATGTTTTTCTCTTCATCCAGCATATCACCCTGTGCCAACCTTGTAATCAGCTTCTCTAAATTTAATCAGGTTGGTGTTTGGACAACTCAAATAGCTCATTACCAGGCTGTATTTGAATACCTTTCAGCTTGATAAGACCCACCAGAGTTTGTCTTGAAGTGATATAACTTTCAAACATTAACCTTTATGCCACAACAAGGCATCTGAGTAGGGCTGACATAGAGAACTTAAGAGCATCCTTTAGAACATACCAGTTCATGCCAATGTTTTCAAATGCAAGTTGGGAGTTGAGATGATTCCGTTTCAACAAAAGGACCTTCTGAAAATTTATGTAGGTACAAAAGATTTTAACTCCCTAACATTCAAACAAATCCAGATGTAATTTTTTTTCTCTACACAGCTTCACAGGGCATATTATTAGATTCTGTAGAGTTGTGAGGAGAGACTTGTACTCATGACCATAATACTATCAGTCTGCCAGTAATGTCTGTTGAAGACCTCAGTTATAACAGACAGATTCTGATGATTCTATCTTTGTATTTCCTTTCATCCAAACTCTCCTTGCATTTAAGTGAATAGAATCAGGAGAATAAGTTATTCTATAATATATAATATTATGTAAATGAACAATTTTGAAAGATTTAATTTATACCAGCACAACAAACAATCATATTTCCATAGCGTTGATTATTTAGAATGCTATGTACATCCTGACAGGGAGGTGAGGGACTATATATGTTTGATATGACCATTGTGTTCATTTGTTTTCCTTGACTATGCACGTTTATTACAGGAAGTTGTTTTTCTTGTTTTTTTCCATTTGAGGGGGAGATAAGAAGGAAGAAGAGCATGTGTTTATTAAATGAAAATATCAAATTTGATTTTTAAATATTTTTAAAAGAAAATAAATAGCATCAGTCAGGCCAATTGGCCAATTTGTCTAATGCTACCTCCGATTAAATTACTTATTTTTCAACCAGTCCTGAAGGCCTCAGTAATGTCAACATAGGATTCAAATCAAGTACCAAAATTCAATACAGAGAAAAATAAATGGTTTGATAGTGAGATGTTCCCCTCCCACTCCACCCCTGCCAATAGATTTGAAACTCCATGAATTCTTTAAACATGACCATCCCCATAATTTTTCCAGAGAATGTTTCCATTTTGAAGTTATGATGGAATAATGGTAAAAATTATCTACCAATTTTTTAAATGAAAAAAATGGTCTCAATAGTTTCTGTATAATCACGTCTGCTATATGTGATTCTTTGTGTTGGAGGTTAAGGGGTAGGTAGAATAGACCCTTAGAGAATTCATTCCAGAACAAACATTTATTGAGCAGTTTGGGAAGATAAAAAGAAAATATGACTTTTGCTAGGAGATTGTAAAGCTGCAGGTTAGTAATTTTTTCATGGTGTGCTGATAAAGCTCACAAAATGCATTGAAAATTATTTGAAAGCTTTGGAAACCTTTGAAACCTTAATTATGGAATTCTTAGCCCAGTTGTACCTTTCACCCAAGCACTTTTTCTTCTCTCTGGTATCTCTGTTATTGCTTAGAAAACAAAAAAATCACTAGGTAGAGCTGTCCAAAGTACCTCAACTGTTTAACCTCATTAACATTTTCCTACTAGCATGAAGTTTTATCTTTTTTTTTCTATATCCAATTTTATACAGGAAATCAAGAAAGAGGGTAGTCTTTTTTTTAGGGAAAAAACACATGGGCATACAATTATGTATATGAACACACATACACACACACACACACACACACACACACACACACACACACACACACACTACTAAATCTTCCACCAAAGGCTTCCTCTGATATCCATGGCATGGAGACAATTCTGAATTCTCAATGCCTATGCTAACAGAGTACTAATTCTAGCAAGTCTTCCTATAAAGAGAGGCTTTGAATTCAGGATGGACAACAGTCTTTATGTCCACTGTGAGAGGGTCAACTCTTATGGTGGGAAAAGCACTCGCTCTTGAAACAGATGGTTTGAGTCCAAATTCCATCTCTATTGCTTATTACCTGGGTGATCTATTCAAGTCTCAGTTTCTTCATCTGTTAAATGAGGATGTTGAATCAGATGGCCTCTGAGAAGTCCTCCAGCTCTAGAATGTGAAATGTAGAAAGTAAAACATTGATTCTAGAATCAGAGGACATGAGTTCAAATTCTATTTCTGATAATCACTATGTAATCTTTAGAAGGTGAGATCTCTCTAGTGTTCAGTTTTCTCATCTGTATATGAAGGGATTGGACTAGATAACCTCTAAGTTCCCTTCTAGCTCTAGAGCAATGGTGATGGAAAAGTTCATCACCAAACTGGCCACAGGGTGGGACTGATGAGTTCTCTCTGAGGCAAGAGCAACAGTGACCCCTTTTAAAGGAATGACCCACATTTAGCTTAACATGTGGTGGTGGTGGTGGTGGTGGTGGTAGTGGTGGTTTCAGTTGTGTCTGACTCTTTGCAAGCCCATTTGGGGTTTTCTTGGGAAAGATACTGGAGTGATTTGCCATATCCTTCTCCAGCTCAATTTATAGATGAGCAAGTAAGGCAACAGAATTAAATGACTTGCCCAGTATCTTGCAGCTAGTACACATCTGAGGCAGATTTGACCTCAGGAAAATGATCTTCCCAACTCCAGATCTGGTACTCTATCCACTGTACCACCTAGCAGTCCAATATAGTATCTTATACCTTTCTATTTCTTATATGTTTTACACACTTAACAGAGAAGAGAAAGCACTTCTCTATCAGTAAGAAAGGCCAAAAATCAAAATCAACCTTTACTCACTTGTCTCTGATACCATGTCTGTTGACTTGAAGGCTAGCAGGGGGATAATGTACCAGTTCTGGTAACTATAATACACAATATTTCATGAAAGCTGAATTGGACATGTAGAACTTGTGAAGGTCATCTATCAATGATAAATACATTAGAAACATTCAATGCAAAGTGCTGTGTCAGTTCAAGGAGATAAAATGTGATTACCAATTAAGGAATTAATTAAGGATCAAGGAAAGTTTCAAAGTGGTGATAGTAATTGTGTAGTATTTTAAAAATTGAGAAGAGTTCCACAAGTTGAGTGGAGGGGTGTTATAAGTACATAAGTTGTAAATTTTACATATTTTATATTTTGTCAATTATTAATATTTATTATTATATTTTTATGAATTAAAATAAAATTTTATCCACTCTAATTTTCTGTATTATTATTTGATCATTAATCTCATAATAATATACATGTATTGTTTTTGACACACACAACAGTAACAAGTAACAATCTGTATTCCTGTTTCCAATATCATATGTTCAGTTCTGTAGAGAACATTAAGTTACATGAATACACCTCCTCATTCCTTAACTTTATCAACCCTTCTGCAACCTGACAGTTGATCACCACATGCTCTGAAATGCTCTCTCTTCTTCAGATTCTCAGGACGCCCATTCTTCTTCATTGCTTCTACTTTCACCAAACTCACCATTATTTCTCAGTCACCTTTGCAAAATCTTCACCCATGTTTCAACTACTAATCATGTGTCATCCTCAAGATTCTCTCCTGGATCCTCTACTTTTCTCCCTCTATTATCTCACTTTGTGTTCTTATCAGATCCCATGAATTCAATTATCATTTCAATGAAGATGATTCCAGATCTATAAAGCCACAATCCCTCATCATATCTTTTGGATATCTCAAACTGGATGTTTTACAGACATATCAAACCCAACATTTCCAAAACAGAACTCATTATATGTCTCCAAAAAACCTTTCTCTCTTCCCAACTTACATATTACTGTCTACAGTACCACTATCCACCAACCACCCATGCTCACAAACTTGGTATCATTTTCAATCCCTGACAAGCACTAAGGCCACAAATCTATTCTTTTTTCAAGTCTTGTCATCATTTTCCTTTCACAACATTTCCAACATCCCCTGCTCTACACTACTACAGCCACATGCTTGAACAACTTATCACCCCCTCTCACCTATGCTATTGCAATAGCCTTCTAATTAGTCTATCTCCAGCCTTTGACCACTCCAATCCATGCTACACTCATGGTGGCTACACTCAGCTGCCAAAGTGATTTTCCTAAATTGTAAGTCTGCTCGTGTCACATCTCTAGTCAGCTTCAATGTCCCACTGTTCTACCTCCAAGATCAAATATAAACTTCATTTAGCAGAAAATGTTTGGCTTTGTCTCCTGCTCAGATTCAAGCCCATGCTGTCTAGACCCTTGATTAGGCCAGGGCTGCCAGGATGTTGCATGCAGCCTTTTCTGCTTTGACCAGGGCCTTCCCATGGAGGCCTTTTGCTCCTGCTACTGTGGGAATTACAGGACCACAGACATGCTGGGCTCTACTTGGGGTCTTTCTCTTACTAAGGGACTCCAGGCCACCTTATCTCTTTTTTCTGCTCAGGGACTTTCTCTCCTTTTTTCTGTCATAGAGGGTTTCTGGGGCATAGCATTTCTCCCTTTGCATAACACCTTCTACCTAGTCTTACTTCCCAAGTCAGGATTTTTACAGAATTATGCAATCTTCTATGCAGTCCTAAACTGAGTGGAGGAATTTAGAGTTGATATTCTCTTTTAAATCTGATGCACATTTAGTCTTTACTAGGTCATTTGTGATGTATCAGGGGTCCTCTGGGTCCTAAAATTCTACTGTCTTCACATACTCTCTGTAATCTTAAAGTGTAATCTGGATGTGCAGTGCTAATCAGAGAGTTAAAGATCTTCCCCACCCTTTAATGGGCCTGTCCATTAAGGAAAGCTTGATTAGGAGAGGCCCATACCTTTTGTTAATTTCTAACGCATTGGTTCTCAGAGGTTGTGATGCTCTCTGGCTCTAAAAAATGTATAAATACTCTGAGGTGAGGTTTTACTTTGGGGTTTAGTTTTTGGAAGAAGGTTTGTGTGCCAGATGAGACTCTGGGAAGCCTCTAAGTAGTTTCTCAACTTTGAAAACCCAGACATTGGTGCTTCCCTCTCTGGTAACTATGTATGTGATGGATTAGACAGTAGGATCTGCCTGTTTATCTGTGATGTATGTATTGTTTATGGTCAAGTAACTGGAAGCCCTGTTTGTTGATCTTGATTTCTCTGTTTGTATTTTCTCTGAAATTCAGGGTGCTGACTTTTCCCCCTGTACTAATGATATATGCGCTTGATTAAAGGGATTGTTGACACCACCTCCCCAAAAGTTATCTTTCCTTTTTGAAAAGCAGATTAAAGAAACTGTGATAGCAGACCTTCCTGTGTATGTCA
The DNA here is from genome assembly GCF_028372415.1 of Notamacropus eugenii. Taxonomy (NCBI): domain Eukaryota; kingdom Metazoa; phylum Chordata; class Mammalia; order Diprotodontia; family Macropodidae; genus Notamacropus; species Notamacropus eugenii. The sequence continues at coordinate 403,685,650 of NC_092873.1, forward strand.
GGGTGCTTGCTTTTACACAGTGGAAGTTAAGTGACTTGCCCTACTTCACCCATTCCATCAGTGGCAGGATTTGAAATCCATTCTTTCTGATTCCAAGACTGTCTCTCTCTTTCTCTTTCTCCCTCTCTGTCTCTGTCTCTGTCTCTCTCTCTCACACACACACACACACACACACACACACACACACACACACACACACACACACACACACACACACAGTATAGAACAATATTCTTCACTTTTGGCCTAACCTAAAAATTGCTACTGTTCAACACTAAGTCAAGAAACTGTTCACAAAGCTGCTTTAATGTCTTTCTAAAGTTAATCTTCCTCAGGCTTTTTCCCTGATCCTTTCTTGATCACTAGCACTTGAAGAGAAAGAAAGAAATAAAAATTCACATCTCTAAAGTCTCCGGCAATTGATTCTTTCCCTAATCTGTTGGGTGTTGTTGACCTGGTGACTAGTACTCTACATTCTTCGGCGAGTTCTTTTCAAATGGTGATCTGGAGGGCATATTTGTCAATGAACAAATATACCAGTTTTGTCTTGGTTTGTTTGGTCTGTGATAACAGCTTGAGGGAAACGGGTTCTCAGTATTTGCTTCACTTGTGTGACAAGTGTTTCTGGATGGGAAAGCTTGCCTTCCATCCATTCTGCTCTGGTGCTAGAATAAGGGCAAGGAGTCACATTTTGCACTTTAGTTTAAAAAAAAAAAGCTATTAAATTTCATGGGTTTTCAACTTGCATTTAGTCACCTTACTCCCCAAGTACCAGCCTGTTTAGGCTATGTAAGCCCTCTGTAATATTCCCCTCACCCCCAAAGATATCATTCTGCAAATACAGTATCAGCAGCATAGCAAAAATGAGTGAAGCTTGCTTGTAAAAATATATAGATTATCTTCAGAGGCCACTAGGACACATTCTTTTTCCAAATAATCAGTCAATATCCCTATTGTTGATTAATTCCTAAGGTCTGAGTATGAATGAAGGAGATAAAAGTAGAATAAAAGCCTATATAGTTCCTTATATTCCTTCCTATGAAGTTCTTTATGACAACAATGGAACTCCCATTTTTCCTAGAAACTACTCAGAGGATAACATCAATTTTCAAGACCACCATTTCTGGGCATCAGCTAAAGACCTCAATATTCATGTGTCCCAGACTCATTCACTCAAGAGGTATTTACTGTGCCTCAACTACACTGCAGAGTTCTATCTTCACTAGGCATTACAGGAAATACAGAAAGGTGGAAGACATAGGCCTTATCCTTAAGTAGTTTACAAATGACCTAAGTGAATGGGCCTATTGAACAATTATCACTGATAACTAGGAAGTAACTAAAGGGTATCATTTCCTGTTTTGCATATCTAAAACAGCTCTTCCAGAAGGCAGCTAGTGGATAGCACCACTGGGTCTGGAGTGCAGAAGACCTGAGTTCAAATCCAATCTCAGGCACTTAATAGCTATGTGACCCTTGGAAAGTCACTTAACCTCTCTCAGCCTCAGTTTATTCATCTGTAAAACTGGGATAAAAAAATAGTGCCTACCTCCCAGGGTTGTGGGGAAGATAAAATGAGATATTTGTCAATCATTTTGCAAAACCTAAAACACTACAAAAATCATCGCTATTATTATTCCAGGCAGTGAAATGCTAAGAAATTTCAGATAAACTGAAGGATGTTTGCAGAAAACTATGAGAAAAGGAATAAGGTAAATAATAAAACTTATATTTACAAAAACACGATTGTCTCGGAGCTCTTTGTTACAATCTAGTCAAGGATCTGAGAGTTGCTATAAACTGCTCCCAGAAGATGGCTGTCCAATATTCCAAAGACAGAGATAAAGTGTTGGACAATTATTTTTTAAAGAAAGAAGAACAGCAGACAGAAAACATTTTTCTTTCATGTAAAACCATGGCATACTTGTTCTAAGATATTGTATATATTTGTCCTTGACACATGCCAAGAAAGATGTCAGTCAATAGTCAAGTAAAAATTTATTAAATGCCCAATATGTGCCAGGCATTGTGCTAAGAACTGGGGTATAAAAAGAGCCAAAACAAAGTCTCTGTTTTCAAGGAGCTCACAAATATGAGGAAGATTCAAAGAAAGGCTTCTTCATCTCCCAAGTAGGCATTAGAAGGTTGTTTTGAATGATCAGCAGGGGTGTCTTAAAGGACTATGGGAGCGAATGTACATCAATAATTACTAATGACTTATCAGTTATAATTGCTTCCAAACAGCTGTACTCTGATATCCTGTCTTTGCCTGCTGCTTTAACTAGTTCTGTGGTTCGGGATTCCTGTCTGGGCTTCAGATTTACTGATTTAGGACCATACTCCCTATTATCACCAGGTACTTCTCCCCATCACCATCCCTTCCCTCCATGTCTTTGTGCTAAATCCTACTTATTCTCCTGTGTTGACTCATGCATACCCCAAGTACAAGTGGACCTTCCATAGGTAGAACTGAATGGTTCTACTGGCTCTCTGCTACCCCTGACGTTGATGGTACCAATTCATAGGATCTATGCTCTCTCCAGGGCTCTTGTTCACCCAGTCAATTCTATGTCTCTTCAAATTGCAGCAGAATGAATCCCAGTTTTACTGAAAATACTTCACTATAAATAAATGGAACTCAACATCCCAATTTAATCCCAATCAATACATCTTTCTTTTATCCTGGATACACATCAAATATCAGTCCACAGGTAATATATTATATGCAACCATGGAGGAGATACAAAGACCAAAGTGAAACAATTCCTGTCCTCCAGGAGCTTATATTCTTTTGGAGGAGACAAGGCATAAACAATACTATTCAAAACAAATAAAAGGTAAGTAGGGTGGGGCACAAGCAGCTAAGTGGCATCCTGCATAGAGCACCATAGTCAGAAAGACCTGAGTTCAAATCCAACTTCAGACGCTTACTAACTGTATGGCCTTGGGCAAGTCATTTAACCCTGTTTGCTTCAGTTTCATAATATGTAAAGTGAACTAGAGAAGAAAATGGCAAACCACCCCAGTAGCTTCGCCAAAAAACCCCAAACAGGGGGTGGAGCCAAGATGGCGGAGTAGAAAGACGCACAT